>NC_056726.1:1048733485-1048959879 GCF_019279795.1 Protopterus annectens
CACAGTTCTTAGGTTCATAGGTGTGTACTAAGCTAATGGACCAGGAGCCTTTATATGCCCAGCCCACAGAAGTGCCCTGGCATTGTACTGCCCAACATTAGTTCCCAGTGCTTCTATCAAGCAGAGCCATTGGAGTGATCCCCGGGGTGAACATTCTATTTCCCATCCACTCATCAAGATTTCTCTTGAAGAGGGCCAGTGAGATGCTCTGCTTGACATGTATGGGAAGTCTATTCCAGAGCATGAGCAGTCTCTGGGTTATGAACCTGTCCCTCCAGCATGTTCTGTTGATTTTGGTAATGAGGTTGAGGTCTCTGGAGCGTGTGATGTGGAGGGACTGGGATTTCTTTAGATGTAGCATTTCTAACAGAGCTGGGTCAGACATGGCTTTGTATGTCAAGCAGAGATCTCCTCTCAGTAGATGATATGAGACAGAGAATAGCTGAAGTTTTTTTTACCTGTCACTGTAGAACATGTGTTTAAGATTAGGATCCTCTTCGTGAGATACTTCTGTGGCCTCTCCAACTGTTGCAGGTGTCTAGTGAGGTACATGCCAAATGGGGTATTATACTCTATGATTGGTCTAATGAGGGAAGTTTAGAGAGATATGATGAATTCCTTCCTTCTGGATGCAAAACTCTTGGTAATGAAATGCCACTTATAACGCCTTCAGTGCACGCTTAAAGCCATGGTTTTGACACCAGTCATTGGTCTCAGTGAGGCCTTTCTGTAGATGTCTGCATCACTTGGAGAGTTAATAATGGCTCCCAGCTTGCAGTCTGTGAACTTGGTCGGCCAGAGTCCCTCTATGTTGGCCTGGACTTCTGAGAAGTAGATGCTAAACAGGACAGGACCCAGGACCGATCCCTGTGGGACTCCACTCGTGTCTGGTCAGCAGTCTGACTTGGAGTCTGCTACTTTCACATTGTGGGCTCTACCTGTGAGCCAATTTGCAACCCACTTAATGATATAGGGAATGATACCTAGTTTGGTGAGTTTATTAATAATTCCTGAGTCAGGAATAGTATCAAAGGCCTTGGCCAGATCGAGGTAGGCTGTACAAACTGTCTTACCCTCATCCACAGTGCTGGTGACTGACTCAAATAAGTCAACCAGGTTGAGTAGACATGATCTACCTTTCACAAAACCAAACTGCATGAGATGTAGTGTTTGGAGATTCCCTATATCCTTGTTAATTAGGTCCATGATGATGTGCTCCATAGCTTTACATATCAGACTAGTCAGTCTAACGGGGTGATAATTCCCAGGGTCTGTAGTCACTCCCCCTTAATGGAGAGGGATGACTGTAGCAGTGTGCCATTTGTCAGGGACAAAGCCTGGGGAGAGGCTGTGACTGAACAGGGCACGCAGATGTGGTGCCAGTTCACTTTGTAATTCATGTAGAACACACTCAGGAATACTGCCGGGGGCCCATGGAAGCTGTATTCTTGGCCTTGGACAATGCAGCTTTAACCTGTGCTGCAATAATGCTGGCTGCCTGGCATTCTTCTGCTATTGTGACTGGTCCTTTGGGGAGGGGGGGTAAAGTTGGTACTGAATCTGTCAGCCAGTATGTTGGCAATATCTGTTGGCTCAGTACAGCAGGTACCACTGCACAGCAATTCAGAGCAATTCTGGTATTGCCATGGAGATTCTTGATATAACTACAGAAGGCTTTGGGGCTGTTTTTAGTGTCTGCCGCAATTCTGCCTTCATAGCTGGCTTTAGAGGTTTTTATGAGAGATCTAAACTTTTTGTTGAGGCTTATATGGGAGTTTTTCCAGTCTCTGGACTTTACCTTTTTCTGAAACAGTTTCTTCCTTCTATTGTAGATTTTATTAATGGCAGAGGACCACCAGATTGGAGGAGAGAGTGTCTTGGTTCTGTTGGGTATGGCTAGTTCCATGCATTTATATACGTGTTCGTACAGTGCACTGTTGCATGATTCGGCAGTCATGCATCTATTTTCCAGGCTCCGTGAAGTTAGCCACCTCTGTTTTTAGGAGCCCAAAATCAGCTTTGGAGAAGATTTTCATGGTTACTTTTGGGGGGGGGGGGTGAGATGTGGATTTCCATGATGATTAGTTTGTGGTCGGATCTAACCAGGGAGGAATTGACTATTGGTGTAGAGCAACGGTTGCCCATGTTAGTAATAACCAGGTAAAAGGATGTTGCTTTCTCTAGTGGGGTAAGAATGAGCTGGTCCATGGCATTGGAATTGATGAATTCCAGGAAGCGTTGGGCCAGTTTATTGGTGCACAAGTAGTTTTCCCAGTTGATGGAGGGGTAGTCAAAGTCACCTAGTATGAGAGCATTGGGTTGGATCTTAACAGTTTCTAGGGTGCTTAGGAACGTGGAGCAAGTCTTGGGACATGGTTGGGGACCTATAGCAAGCTATGACCTGAATCGTCTTCTTACCCAATGTTAGTTGTATCTGAAGCATCTCAGATGCATTATGCTGGGCAACTACTCTGGAGGTGTACATATCCTTTATGAATATAGAGACACCACCACCTTTGGAGCTTCGGTCCATGTTCTGAGGCCGAAAGGTGTGGAATGAGTTACAGCCTAGTAGCACAGAGGTGCTTTTTGCTGCTTTAATCCAGGTCTTCGTTACAGCACAAATGTCGATGTTCTCTATTTTGAGGAGTGCTTCGAGTGAGTGCATCTTGAGATTTAGACTTCTAGCATTGAGGAGCAGGACATTCAGACTGCATTTATTGATACCTGTTATGGTGGTAATTTGGTCTTTGGAACACCGCCTAAAAGTCATTATAGGGGTGGCAGGAGCCTTAGCCAGTACTCAGAAACCCAGGGGGGACAGATGCAGGCCATCTCTGGCAAAACATCGAGGTCTGTCAAGCATGTCATCCCAAGCAGACACATACTGGATCCCCTTAGACTGACACCAGAAACTTAGCCAATTGTTAGAAGTCAATCATTTTCTGCTTGTACTGCAGTATCATTCTGGGCGATGGTAGGATGCTGCTCAGGGCTAGGGTCATACCTGCCTGGGCCACATAAATGCTTGAAAATAACTGGAACAGCAAACTCTCCAAAACGAAAAAACAACACAGGCTTCGTTCTGGCTAGAATAACTCCAAAAAAGTTTAATGTGAAGCGCTTTTCGTCTTCCACCTTTGGAAGACTTCATCAGACAAAAGAAAAAAACTTCATAAACAGTTTTAAAAGGAAAAAGGTGTCAAAGTGAAGCACAGTAATTGGATTCAGCCACCATTCAATTAACTAATTAAATACTAAGTTAAATAATTAAAAGTGTTCTGCATCAAAAACCTTTTTCTTGTGTTAAAAAAGCTCATGTCAGCAAAATAAAATCATTCATTTAAAACTTCTGTTTAAAACTTTCATTTTAGAAAAAACAAAATGCAAAACTGTACTCAAAGTACAGAAATACTGAATGAAAAGCATAAATGTAGGAAAACATAGTTTTAAATATATGCTTGGAGTGCAATAATAATAACAAGTATAAAATGAGTACAAATAAAACAACAGACTACTGCTCACAACACCAAGAGGTGACAGTGTCTGAAGCAAAAATTTCAATAACTATGGACAGGGTGTCAAATACCTAAAAGTACAAATAAATACAGTAAACTGTGTTCCAAGACCTTAGAGGATCTGTGTTCTAAAAATGTTGAAAAATTTTAATTTAAAAAATTTAATTCACAGGTCAAGACTTCTCTTGAACAGAGCCAGCGAGGTGCTCTGCCTCACATGGACCGGGACTCTATTCCACAGCATAGGGAGTCTCCAAGTGATAAATCTATCCCTCCAGCACGTCCTATTTATATCCGTGCTAAGGTTTAAGTCGCTTGCTGTAGTGGTTTTGGTGGATTTTGATTTTTTGAGGTGGAGCATGTCCATTAATTCTGGTTTGGACATGGCCTTGTATGTCAGGCACATGTCACCTCTGAGCAGACGGTATGCGACTGAATAGAGCTGGAGTTTCTTCAATCTGGCAGCATATGACAGATTTTGGAGTCCCTTTATCCTTTTGGTGAGAAACTTTTGGGGTCTCTCCAATTGCTGCAGATGTCGGGCGAGATACATCCCGAATGGGGCACTGTACTCTATCATTGGTCTGATAAGTGAAGAGTACAGGGGAACAATGACCTCACTAGATCTGGATGTGAATCCCTTCATGATCAGGTGGGCAATGTAGAAGGTCTTTCTAACCACTTTAGCAACGTGAGTATCAAAAGAAAGGCCACTGTCAACCTGGGTCCCCAGGTGTGTGCTTAGTGGATTGCCACCTATATGGTAGCTTGGGGTTACCTTGTTTTTCCCGAAGGGTATGACTATACATTTTTTGGCGTTTAACTTCAGGCCATGGCTCTGGCATCAGCTATCTGTTTCCGTGAGTCCCTTCTGAAGGATATCCGTGTCCGATGCACTTTCCACTATGGCGCCCAGTTTGCAGTCATCTGCAAACTTTGTCAGCCAAAGTCCTCCCATGTTGGCCTGTACTTCTGAGAAGTAGATGCCGAACAATAGGGGCCCAGGACCGAGCCCTGTGGGACACCACTTGTGACCGGCTTGGAGTCTGACATAGCGCCAGCAACTCTAACCCTGTGGGTTCTGTCCTTAAGCCAGTTTGCAACCCATCTTGTGACATATGGGTTTACATTTAAGCTGGTAAGTTTTTCTACAATACCAGAGTGGGGTATTGTGTCGAAGCCTTTGCAAGGTCAAGGTAGGCTGTATGGACTGCCTTTCCTCATCAATGGCCTTGGTGACTGTTTCAAGAAGTCAACCAAGTTCAAAAGGCATGATCTTCCCTTGACAAAGCCAAACTGGGTCGGGTCCAATGTCTGCAAGTCCCCTATATCTTTGTTTATGAGCTCCATTATGATCCTCTCCATAGCTTTGCAGACTAGACTTGTTAAGCTTATGGGCGGTAATTACCAGGGTCCGTGAGGCACCGCCTTTGTGGAGTGGGACCACAGTTGCGTATGCCACTCCTTGGGCACATATCCTGTGGTAAGGCTGAGATTAAACAGCTGCCTTATGCGGGTTTAATTCCTCATTTAGCTCGTGTAGCACACAGCCGGGGACACCATCCGTCCCATTGATGCTGTGCTTTTAGCTTTAGAGGGAGCAGCTTTCACCTGCGCAGTTGAGGGGTCTCGCAGTCTACACTCGGCTGTGGTAGCTATCTCTCCTTTAGGGGAGAGGGGTGAAGTTTGCACTGAACCTGTCTGCCAGTATGTTGGCAACATCTGTGGGTTCAGTGATTTTTGTATCATTTTGGACTAATTCTGAGCATATCTGGGAGTTTCCACTCAGGTTCCTAACATAGCTGAAAAAGGCCTTATGATTGTCCTTTGAATCCATGGCAATTTTTCTCTCAAAATTGGCCTTAGTTGATTTTATGAGTGCTCGTATTTTTTTACTAATAATGATCAGGGGTGACTTCTCTTTTATGGATTTTGTTCTATCATGTAATAGCTTTCTCCTCTTATTGTAAAGTTTGTTAATGGCTGGGGTCCACCAGACTGGACGTTTGCCCTTTGTGGAAAGAGTCTTGGTTTTATTTGGGATTGCCTGATCCATGCAGTCCTGAAGGTGTTCAGAGAAGGCATTTGTAAGGGCTTCAGCAGCTTGGGTTGTGGTTTCCACTGTCTCAGGGGCCTTGAAGTATACCACACCAGTCTTGAGTAGTGTGAAGTTTGCTTTAGAGAAGTTCTTCACTGTGGTCTTTTTTGTTTGGGGTGGGGGCGGGATGTGGATTTCCAGTGAGATTAGTTTATGATCAGATCTCACCAATGAGGGATATACTTCCGGTGTGGAGCATTTTGTCCACATGTTTGTGATAATGAGATCTAGTATATTTTCTCCTCTCATGGGAACAGTGACTAGCTGTTCCATGGCATTTGAATTTATGAACTCAAGGAACCATTGGGCTAGAAAGTTAGGGCTTGAGTAATGTTCCCAGTCTATATTGGGTAGTTGAAGTCACCCAATATGATGGTGTTTGGAGATACATTTATACCCTCCAGTGTCTTCAGGAAGGCTGTGTGGGGTTCCTGAGTTTGAGAGGGTGGCCTGTAGCATGCTACAATTTGTAGAGCAGTTTTGCCTATGGTTAGTTGCACCTGGATGGTTTTCCAAGCTTAGTGCGTTGCCACCAACCTGGAGGGGTGGGTATCCTTTATGAATATGGATACACCCCTCCTTTTGTGGTGTGGTCCGGGTTTTGGGGCCGGAACGCATGATATGAGGTAAAACCTAATAGTGCCGGGTGCTCTCAGGAGCCTTGAACCAGGTTTCAGTTACAGCACAGACATCGATGTTCTCCATACTGAGAAGGGCCTCGAGTGCGTGCATTTTGAGATTTAGACTTCTGGCATTGAGCAGCATTACCCTCAGTTTCTTCCCATTTTTGTTTTCTAGGGTGGTAGGCTTAGAATTTGAGCCTTGCCTAAAAAAGGCACTATGGGGTGGCAAGAGCCTTAGCCAATATCCGAATCCCAGGGTGACAGGTGCAAGCCGTCCCTTGCGGCAGCGTGGCTTGTCAAGCATGTCATCCCAGGCATACAGACACTGGATCCCCTTTGAATGACACCAGACATTAAGCCAATTGTTAAAGCTGATCATCTTGTCTCTATATTGTGGCATCATTCTTGGTGAAGGAAGGATACTGCTCAGGGTTAGGGTCATACCTGCCTGGGCTACATAATCAGAGAGCTCCTCTATGTCTCTTTTCATGTAGTCCAGGGAGGTACGTCTCAGATCGTTCACACCAGCATGGACAATGACTGTGTCATATTTGTACTTGCCGTGGAGTGACCCGAGTGCTTGTGTTATGTGGCGGATTCTAGCGCCCGATAGGCAGCTTACTGTGACCCTCTCCTTGTTCAGCCTGGTGAGTGGGACGTCAGTGTGTCTGACTATGGAGTCACCTATGACAAGTATGTTTGGTGTTGTATTTGGCTTTAAGGGCTGTGACTGCTTTGCACACTGCTTTTGTGGTTTATGTATTGCTTGTGGGGTGTCTTGAGGTAGCAGTTGTTTGGGTGTCTGCTTTGGAGGCCTCTGCTGTTTAGGTAAATTTTTACTCAGAGCCTCCGAGTATGTCTTTGTGTGTTTATGTGTTTGATTCAGTGGTGTGGTAGCATTATGTGAGGCTGGTTTTGTGGTGTGTGTAGTTGCCTTCTCCTCCTGTCTGGTCTTGCCAGTCCTGAGTTGAGAGGGCTCAGCCTCCAGTTTGGCTAAACAGTTGCATCTCTCGCAAGTATTTGTGTTATGTGAGAGGAGGAGAGGGTTGTCTGTTACATGAGGCAGTTATAAACATTGCCTCAAGATTCCCAGATTCACCAGCTGGACCGGAGAGGAGATTGACATCTGACCTTTGGACATGCTAGAATAATATTGGGAATTCCTTAATAATTGAAAACAAGGGCCAGTGGGGAGTGAGGGTGTAGTGCTTTTAATTTTTAGTGCTGACTTATACAATCGCTTTAGTGAGCAAGTGCCAGGTAACTTGAGTGCAATGTGTTACAAGTAACTAAATGCAAAAACGACAAACAGTAACTTTCTTTCAAGTGAAACAAGGAAATAAGTACAGTAAGCAATGCAGATATCACTAGTGATCCACAGAAGTGCTGAGAAGCCGTGTATTAGGTGGAATTAGCTTCCAGGGAAATAACAAGCAAACAAACAAGCATATAAACAAAGCTAGATTCAGCAGGCCTGGATCTAGTCTATGCTAGAGCAAACAAGGTGTACCAATTTCAGTAAGATACAGTTCAAATATTCAGGCACTATAAACCTTTAACCAGAAATTCCCAGCTCAGAAGGGCAGAGTCCAGCCTCTTCTCCCACAAGAGTGCAGACCACGAACCTTCTTAATGTAAAATAACTGGCCTGAAGCCCAAGTGCCTAAACCAGAACTAATACACTTGGACACTGGGCTCTCAATCAGCAGTTCCCAACTTAGAAGGATGAAAGCTACCTGTCCTGCCACCACAGTGCTTGCCACAAACCTTCCTAATGTAAAACAACTGGTCTGAAGCCCAAGTGCTTAATCCAAAAGACTTAGAATGATAGCTACACTTTAATCAAGTTACAACCAAGCAGTAATAAATACAATTGAATACTTTAGAGAATGTCTGGATTAGTGCTCAAGTTACACAAACAACGCTAGATCCAGCAGGCCCGAATCTAGTACTAGACTATAAAAATGTGCAAAGGAACTCAAGACGAAAAACAGGAATAAACTACAACAGCTGCTACCTTTTGCCAACATGAAATGATATACTGTATGTGTCACCTCAATAGACTTCTCAACTTCAAAATACTAGTCAAAGATGTGACCTCATTTAAACAAGGGGGAGTGTAGGAATTCAGCCTAAGCTGCCAAACAAGTTCACGTTTCTCTAACGGTAACTGATGTGGTCCACCTTTTTCATCAACCACTACCTAATGTATCACTTTAAACAAAAAGCATGGGTAGGATTCACGTTACAGTGTCTCGCTAGGGCATTGGTACTACTCTTCTTCCTTATATGGTATGTGTGTTCATAAATCCTTTCTTTTAATTTCCTGTCAGTTTTGCCAATATAAAAAGCCGGACATGACTGACAGGAAGCCAGGTAAACCACTGATTTGGAACTACAACTGTACCGGCCTCTGGCTTTAAACATGTGTTGATTCACTGTGAAACTAAACCCTGTAGAAATGAATTTACCATAATTACATGTTCTAGTGGGTTTCATAATCGTACTTTCCCCGATACTTTTTAGATTTCTACCTTTTCTAAAAATAACAACAACTGGTTTGTCACCTAATTTCTCTACTAAATCCTTCTCAAAGGTCAATAAGTGCCAATTTCTTCTAAGGATGTTGCTAATGAACTTCGCTTCCAAAGTAAAAGGGGTAATAAAATTAGAAGTTATGTACTCACCATAACGTTCCATCTGAGTAGGTGTATTCATTTGTCTGCAACCTGTGGGTTATGGATCCGACATCGGATCCGAACAAGGCATGGTTTTCCAGCAGCTATGGAGCCAAGCTCTCAGCTCCTCCCTCACCCATAATGCCCGCTCTACCCTCATGACCTCAGATCGAGTTTGCCAAAGCAACAATACCCTGAAAAGGGTAACATAGAATAAGCAGGAAACTGAAAGGCCAAGGATAGGGGGAGGGATGATGCAGACAGACAATGAATACACCTACTCAGATGGAACGTTATGGTGAGTACATAACTTCTAAATCTGAAGTAGGATATTCATTGTCTGCAAACCTGTGGGACAGAGAGTCCCCAGCTACCTGAATCTTGGGCGGCCATCATGGAAGGATATTCGAGCACCGGAGCCAAAGGATGCTCTACCCTAGATGCAAGATCCAACTTATAGTGGGAAATAAAAGTATGAGATGAAGCCCACGTGGCTGCTGCTGAAATATCATCTAGAGGAACCCTAGCCTTGAAGGCTGCCGAGGTAGATACTGACGGGTTGAATGGGCATGAACCCCTTCCGTGCGGGCCTTCCTGAAGCTTGATAAGCCAATAAGATGCACTGTGAAATCCAGCGGGACAGAGAAACTTTAGAAATTGCTTGCCCAAATTGAATTTGCAAAGGAAATAAACAACTGGTCGGATTGCCTATGACCAGCCGTCCTGTTCAGATAGAATCTAAGTTGCCTGTGAACATCTAATGAATGGAGCTTATATTCACCTTTGTTTTCATATTTAGGGAAGAAAACAGGAGGTGTGGAGGTTAATGGACTGATTGATGTTTGCTTCAGAAGCGACTTTAGGAAGAAAGGACGGGTTGGTCCTGAGGTAGACAGTCGGATGAAATACCAAGTAAGGAGGTTTAGCTGATAATGCTTGAAGCTCAGAAACTCTCTTGGCGATGTAATGGCTACCAAAAAGGCTGGGTCTTGTACAAGAATTTGATCCAAAAGCCGCTGGCTCGAAGGGGAGCGGTCAAGGCCTGTAGAACCAGAGAGAGGTCCCAAGGAGGAACCGCTTGTTTTATAGGGGCCTGAGAAGAAAGGTACCATAAAGAAAAAATTAACAGAATATTGCTGACATAAGAGGATTAGAGTGATGGCCAATGTGATAATGAGAAATTGCCAGTTGTACTTTGACTGTGGAACTGCTGGCACCATCGTTAAAGAGAGTGGTTAGAAAGTCAAGCACTAATGGAAAAGAGGAGCCGTGAGGGATTCAGGCCTTGGCCCTTGCCGCCCCCCCACACAAAGACAAAACGTTCTTCCACTTGCTAGTGGCGATAAACCTTTCTAGTGGATGGTTTATGAGCTGCCACCAAAATTGCCTTAACAGGTGACGAAATACGGAGTCCTGATCAAGAGTGGAGCAGCCAAGCGGTCAGCTTCAGGTTGTCCAGATTCGGAGGAGGAATGCAGGATGGATGGGATATCAGATCGGATGGGATCTAGAATCCAAGGAGGATTCACCGAGTGAGACCTTAGGAAGGGGAACCAGATCTGTCGAGGCCAAACGGAGCAATGAGAATCATTCTGCAACCCACCGAGGCTTTCTGAAGAACTTGGAGCATCAGAGGCAAGGGTGGATAAGCATACAGAAGACGGGTGGCCATGCACCAGAGCGTCTCTTGGGTACCTCCTGGAGGAGGTATCAGAGCGAAAAAACTGTCGCACTTGGTGTTTGAGGGAGAGGCAAAAGATCGCATGAAGGGTTCCCCACCGTGGCGAATATGCGTTCGCTACCTGACAATTGAGACCACTGTCGTGAGGGTCAGAATGGTGCGACTGAGCTTGTCCGCTAGGATGTTGGACCGACGGAATGTGCGTTGCTATTAGAAAGCGGTTGGTGGAGATTGCCCATTCCCAAACTCTCATGGCTTCTCGGCAAGAGGGTAAGACCTTGGTCCCCCTTGCTTGTTGATGTACCAGACAAGAGACATATTGTCCGATTGAATAGCAAGTGTTCCCAAGAGAAGAAAGTGCTGCAGTGCGAGCAACGCTGAGCACTGCTCTCATCTCTAGAACATTGATATGCAGTAAGGTCTCTGAATTGTCCCACGTGCCTTGGACGGTCCGGCCGCAAAGTGCCCCCCACCCGAGGCGGAGTCCGTGGTCACCGTGGAGAAGCACAATGGGAGAAGCAAAATGTGATGACTGAAGCTGGAGATCCGGGAGTGGAGCCACCACAAGAGGGACCGCTTGCAAGCCTTGCTGATTGCTATGGGATGATGCATGGGAGAGCAAGGTATGACCACTGTACTAAGAGCGCCCACTGTAGAATGCGATATTGAGCCTGGCAAGAGGAAGAAGTGCTATGGCAGATGCCATGGACCCTGAGCCCTCAGGACCAACTCCGCGAACAGAACTTGAATGGAGGATGGCCCGCACCTGAAGCTGCAGATTTTGAACTCTGTCCGCAGTGAGGAAGGCTCAGAACTCTTTGTGTCTAGCCTGGCCCCTATGAAATCTAAGAGCTGAGTGGGCCAGGTTGGATTTCTTTGTATTTATTGTGATGCCCAGAAAGGGAGCAAGATGGAGAAAGGAGTCTCGCCAATAGAAGTAGATGCCTTGTTGGGGCGGTAAGAAGCCAGTCGTCCAGGTAGGGAAAGACCTGCACCCCTGAAGCCTCAGGTGGGCCGCTACCACTGCTAATACTTTGGTGAACACCCTGGGGCTGTGGTGAGACCAAAGGGAAGGACCCGAACTGGTAGTGACTGGCTCCCAGCCGAAGCGGAGAAACCTCCTGGAGCCTGTCCATCAGGATGTGGTAGTACGCTGGCCTGAGGTCTATCGAGCACATCCAGTGATTTTCTCCCAGAAGGGGAGAATAGATTGCAGAGTGACCATTCGAATTTTTCCTTGGGAACTGCCAGATTCAGGAGAGAAAGGTCTAGGATTGGCCTTAGTTCCCCGCCTTCTTTGGCACTAAAAGAATCTGGAGTAGAACCCTGATCCGATCTGGTCTGGGGAACGGGCTGGATGGCTCTTTTCTTTAGCAGATGGCCAATTTCTGCCAAAGCGGCCTCCCGCTGACCGGGTGGGACGCCTGGGAGGGACTTCAACTTTGGAATGTGAAGAAAGGGATGTGATATCCTCTGGATATAATTTGGAGAACCCAGCGGTCCGATGTAATGGACTCCCATGCCGCTAGGTGCCCAACGCCCCCGACTGCCTCCAGAGTGGAACAGTCGGGCAACCCTCAGGTTGCTGCGCCGCTCAGAGAAAGGTTCCTGGACCCAAGTTTCTGGGAGCCCTCTGCCTCTAGGGCGGCGTCCTCCCTGTCCTCCTCTGCCACGGAAGGACTGGTTGTCCGGAGCAGGCTGGGACTGCTGCGACTTCGAACCACATCTTCTTCTGACCCTTTGGTTCCTAGAGTAGGGCCTCTGGGGTGCAGAGAAGCGATTCGACGGCAGACAGCGCCTTCCGTCCTTCGCTCTGGGTCAACGCCTCGCGAACGGTTTTGCCAAACAGAGCAGAACCATCAAAAACGACGCTTTGAAGGGCTCAGAAAAATCGGACGGAGCCAGGCCTGACGCCTAGTGACCAGTCCTGTCCTCAGCTCTAGCGGCGCCTCCGTTGCATGGGAGAGTAGCCGATAGAAGTATTAGTAACTGACCTAAGAGTGGC
Source organism: Protopterus annectens (assembly GCF_019279795.1). NCBI lineage: Eukaryota > Metazoa > Chordata > Ceratodontiformes > Protopteridae > Protopterus > Protopterus annectens. The sequence goes on from NC_056726.1 coordinate 1,048,746,089, forward strand.
CATGGGTAGAGTGCAGAACCCTGTCCTCCTCGAAATGGACTCAGGGGATGCAGCGTATTCTTTAATAAGATCTCGCTGCATCCTAATGACATGTGCCAAATAGTTCAGCCCTTACTGAGAAGGTCGCTGAACTAAACATCCGCTTCCCCAAGCGGTCCATCATCCGAGACTCCTTGCTCGGGGGGTGGACTGAGGGACTCTCCTGAGCCAGTTCCCTCTTGGTGGCCGCCGTCAACATGGCATCTACCAGAGGCCCCTTACTCCAATGGGCCCGGTCGGGGCGGACTAAGGATCCTATCGGGTCTCTTGGGAATTGGCTCCATGGTGTCCGGTTCCTTCCACGCCCTGGTGGTAATAAGGTCCACCAGGGGGTCGGCGGGGGGGACACCCAAGAGGTAGACGGGCCCGCTTCAAATGCCTCCAAGAACACGGACTCGTCCGAGGAAGACTTGGGGCAGACCACCCCTTATACGGAGCATTTCCATGATGTCTCCAAATGAGACATCCTCGGTGACCGTGGGGAGCCTTCCCTTCCTCCAAGTCCGTGTCTTCTGTGAGAGACTCGGGAGTCAATGTGCCTCCTCTTGCACGTGATGCGAGGGACATCCTCTGGGGGCTGTCAGAGGAGTCCTCACAAGCAGCAATTTGTTCCATAGGAGCAACTTGGGGCAAAGAAGCGGGCTGTCCCAGGGGCCGGATGGTGGAAGCCTGGCCCAGTGCAGAGGGAGCGGGACGGAGCCTGAACAAGTGCCGGGGTCCGGAGACCCTCAACAGAGCCCTCTCCACTACATCAAAAGCCGAAGGGAGCCGACCTCGACTAAAGGATCCGACAATCGGCTCCCCTCGGATCCGAAGAGTGGACCGAGCCGGCGCGCCGGATCCGGCGACAGTGCGCCCGACACAGACGGGCGCCGGGAGCACTGATCCCCGGATCCGAGGCTCGGATCCAGGCTCCGAGGTCGGATCCGACGCACTCGAGGGCAGGGTCGGATCCGGCAAAGTACTATCGGCGCCGACCCACCCCGCCCGGCTGCTCGGCTCCAGCTGCTCCGAACCCGGTAGCGGGTCGGAGAAGGAGCAATAGGTTTAAAAGGGTGTTGAGCTCCCCAGAGGGGAGGCAAGAGCACTCCCATCTGCATCTGGGCCTGGATGAATCTTCTCATCATCCGTCCAGATCAGCATCCGAAGGTTATAAGTAGATCTCGACGAGGCTACCGAGGCAGGCCTGGAATGCCTCCTCGATAGCCTCGACGGAGATCGGGTCTCCTCCTCCTCAGGACCCGTGAAAAGCACACTGGGACCGGAGCCGAGAAGGAGGAGACCGAGCCGACAACGGAGCCGGAGGAGAAGCCGCTTAGCTGGCGGGCCGAAACAGAGGTCTCGCCCGCCGCCAGGTGCTTCTCCCTCCGTCCTTTCTAGCCTCCCTCTCCTCTCCAGAAACGGGAGGTTGAGTCCCAGGAGCAGGAGGGTGCCACAGAGGGAATAACGATCCACGGTTTTTCCCGAAGGAGGAGGCGGAGCCGAGTCAGGCGGTAAAAGGCCCGCCAAGACAAGCTTGGACCTCCGCTCCTTAAGTGCCCTGGGGTTGAACCCTGCACAAATGGAACATCCAGATGTGAGGTGTTCAACCCCAGGCACACCGAGTGTGGCCATCAGCCGGTGACAGCTTATTGCCACACTCGGTGCATTTAGAAAAAAAAGATTTGGGCTGATCAGCCATCAAATCTAAAAAGCTACTAAAGCTACTAATCTTTCACACACAGCACACAAAAAAAACTCAAATTTTTTTGTTAAAACAGTAAGAAATAAGCACTTAGCTGAGAGCTATGAATACCAATATCCAGTCACCAGCGCGGCAAACGAGATCTGCGGTCATGAGGGTAGAGCAGGGCATTATGGGTGAGGGGAGGAGCTGAGAGCTTGGATCCATAGCTGGAAAACCATGCCGGTTCGGATCCGATGTCGGATCCATAACCCACAGGTTGCAGACAAATGAATATCCTACTTCAGATCTCTTCTTGTAACAAACCAAGTCTGTACCTGTTGAGCCCATGACTACTGGTGGTGAACTTGTACTGGGCACCACCACACTTAATTCTTCGTCCACATCCAAAACTAAATCTCCTTTTACGGTAAGGATGGGATTAAAAATACCTGACAGTCTCTTACTACAAACCTCTCTTACCACCTCATCAACTAATGACTTTGGGTAACCACGACTCATAAACATGTGCTTCCAACAAGATACATTCATCGTCAAATGACGTGTCTTCAGATGTCATTCGAGCTGCTCTTACCAACTGTCCCTTTAGGACAGATTTCTTCTGATGGAACGGGTGACAACTGGAAAAGTGCAACAATGTGTTAGAATACGTAGGCTTCCTGAAAATTTTAGCTAAATAGCCTTTACATACAGTGTCCCTTACCAATTTCATATCTAAATAACTGATAGTGTCCTCTTTGTATGTGTGTGTGAAGCTTAAGAAAGAAGTACTGTTGTTTAATGCCTCCATAAAGCTACATGCGTCATCTGCACTACCTTGAAACATGATGAAAATATCATCCAAAAACCTATTGTAAAGCTTTACTTTCTGATGGATGTCTTTAGTAAATGTGTGTTCGTGTTCCCACTGTGCTAGAACTAAATTAGCATAACTTGCCCCACATGGGGAACCCATCGCTACACCTACCAGATGTTGCCATTGAAACGGACGTAGTTGTTCAAAATCACATCCAGTAATTCTTGAATCAAACGTATTTCATCACTCTCTGCTCCATAAGAAATAAGTTTTCTAACTGCAGTGGTGGTGCTGCGGTAGCATTGTCGCCTCACAGTAAGACGTTGCCCTGTTCGATTCTCAGCTAAAGCGTCTTCTGTGTGGAGACATGCGTGAATGGGCGTACCTTCGTTGAAGGTTGTGCGTCAGGGCTGGCACCTCAGCACGTAAAAATCTATTGCCAATCATTAGCGGACCGGAGTTCCGCTGTGGCGACCCATAACCAGGAAAAGCCGAAAGACACAACAACAAGTGATATATTCTAACCCTATGCCGTGTGAGATGGAGAAATAAAGGTCCACCACGTCTATTGTTAAGAAAAAAATGTTGTCACGGAATATAAATTTTTCTAAATTTTTCAAAAAAGCCCAAGAGTCTTTGCATATCTGTTCCTCCCTCACTATATATTTCTTTAATAAGTCATACACAAACTTAGAGCAGGCATATGTAATAGAAGACCTTGCATTCACAAGAGCCCTCATAGGAGGGTTTTCAATGTTTTTATGTAGTTTAGGTAAACCAAACAAATTGGGTGTCCTTGGCTTCAAAATCACAAGGTAATTATAAACGTCAACACTGATCAACCCTTCTATCAACAAATCCCTAAGGAAGGAAAAGATTCTTTTATAAGCAATATTCATTTCATTAAGGCTGGACCTCACGTAGATCTTACTATATAGCAAGTCAAACATTCTGTTGTCATAGTCATCATTGTCCATGATCACCAAACCTCCACCTTCATCCGGTTTCAAAAATCGGACCGGTAAGGCTCTGACTAATCTCAAAGCTTCAGCTTCATCCTCAGTTATGTTCTTAACATTTTTTCTAGCACTCATACGTACAGACCTCAAATCTGACTCACACGTGCACGAACAAAGATAGAGTGGAGCACACGGGTGGGTTGTACATACTAGCCACTCTTATAGGGTCATTGATGTAACCCATACCTCCAAAAATTACAGACAAGTTCAGTTTTCGAATATATAAATTTCAAATCAATCAAAACCCCTGGTAAGTCAAAATGTTCCTCGGGTACGAAAGTCAAACAGTTAATGAAAAGTTCACAACTCCTGGCAAATGGTGTAACTTGAGAAACTATACACCTTGAAGTCACCACTACCATTCAACAAAATGACAGGTCCATTAGTTATCTGTTGTATTTGTGATTCTCCTTCGTGTCCCTTCTGTTGTATCTCCGTGGGTGGTTCTAGCCCCTGTTGGAAAAAGAATCATTAATTTCGTTACTGTTGTAGTGGTTGTTGCCAACCGCGTTGGTAACAGGATACTTGTCAGCAATGTTGTCCCTCCAGCTGCCCTCAAACAGATCTAGATTGCTGACTCCTGGTCATACCGTCACGGGTACCTCAGGATCGTTCCCACTGACCGTGTTCACAACATTTGTATGTTGTGCAAGGGCATGACCAAATATACCCTTACCTTGAGAGGGTGGTGGTTTTGGGTATGTAACCTCATTCTTATAGTCACTGATGTCCCTTCTCAGTTTCTTGAGTTTCACTTCCGTGTTCTTGATTAATTGTTGATCAATAGAAGAAAACACCCTTTTATAATCATAATGGTACCTTATGAACTCAGGGTGTGTTTTAATGTCATTATTTAAAACTGTGATTTCGTTAGTTAAAGCCTCAATAGAAATAGAATAATGTTTGCACATCATGTCCATTAATTCAGTACCGTGCTTGTCAAACATTAAAAGTTCATTGTAAAACACTGTCCCCGCCTCTAACCCTGAAGGGTATTGCCAGGATCGCAAACCTTTCGGTACTACACCCTGTTTCTTACACTCTCCAAAATGATTTACTTCCAATTGTAACTTTTTTAGTTTTAACATTTTCCGATCAATCTCTTTTCACTTAAGAGATAAAGACTCCCCTCCTCCAGCCGAGCGGTGACTAATGACATCTTTGCAGTTAAATCCAAAAGCTGGTTGTGTTTTTAACCATTCTGTAACATTAGAGAGCCCTATAAGCCCCGAGGAGGACATTGTTGTTGAGTTTAAATGAATAGGGCCTTCACCACTGCCTCTGTTTACAGGCGAGCGGTGTTTGACAGCAAAATTCATTCCATCAGTTCCAACTTTGTTAACAGCACCGTTAGCTAAAGCCAAACACTCAAATGTTTGCTTTCCTGTAATAGAACCTGCTGTGACCTTCGGTCTTACTGCAGCACTAGGTTGCGATAAACTGTCCACTCTCATGGACAAATTCTCAAGCTTCTCATTCATTAACTATAACAGTTGTGTGAGATTATTTGTTTCACTCACACCAGAACCAGGTAGCAAAGATGGCTGAGAAGTAAGCTCAACAGAGGAATCCAAACCATTCCATTGCCTGGGCCACATAACCAGAGAGCTCCACCATGTCTCTTTTCATGTAGTCCAAGGAGGTGGGTCTCAGGTCTTTCACACCGTCATGGATAATGACACAGTCATACTTGTACTTGTTGTGGAGCGATCTGAGTGAGTGTACTATGTGTCGGATTCTGGCACCTGATAGACATTTCACTATACTTTTACACGTGTATTTCATCAATTAAATATACAGCCCTGCACAGACTAAGATGTCACCTTCACTAAAGATCAGACTTGCCAAAAGAAGACAAAGGGACCCAGTATCCCATCAGTTTCCAACAGCATTTTAATAGGACAACTTTCTTAGTCATCCTACTCCATCAAATAAAGGACACACAGCTTAAATGGTATGAGTTTAAAACATATAACAACTATGATGCCAGGGGTAATGTCACGCTGAAGGAAATGCAGTTAAAAATGTAATGTATTTTTTCTCTTTTGCTTCTCTCTTGTTCACCTGCAGTCGATGTGTTCGTTTTCATGGCTTAGGAACGTGTGGCATCTGTTATTTTAAACATAAAAGAAAAGGGATAGTCTTTTGAAATGTGTTAGGTCTCCAGACTTGTTGGCTTCTCCTGCGAAGGTTACAAAAAGATAAAAGACCATGAAATGTCTGTTGTGATGTCATTGCTGCAAAATATGATGGACTTCATGGCTATGCATACTATTAAGACACACAAGGGTGCAGTCAAGAGAAAGAAGCAGATTTGGATATGTATTAGCAATTTATTTTGTTGAATAACTGGTCTAACTAGTTGTTTTTCATCACTGTTGTCATGTGATGGACATCAAGGGCTCTGGAATAACACTATATATTACTGTGATATGCTATGCTATGTGAAGATGCTTTCTTGTTTGTGGTGGACCCATCTGTGAGTACTAGTTATTACTCTAACTTATGGCAGGGACAGTACTTCTGCAGTCAGAGATAGCCTGTGAAATAGGGTATCTCGAGTTTAGACTTTTATGTATGCATCCTCCCTATATTCTAGTTTTTCAACTTTAAGCATTTGTGACTGTTATCACACACACACACACACACACACACACACACACACACACACACACACACACACACACACACACACACACACACAACCTACATATCTATATTTAAGAGTTATTGAAATAGTCGCTCATGAGTTAGGCTGAAAGCTGCTTAGTTGACCATATATGGTCAACTAAGCAGCTGATCAACTGGCGTGCAAAACTGCAAAATTCCAGGGGTTGTGAAATTTGTCCTTGCCCTACGTTTGTGTAATGTTCGAGTTAGTATTGGGGTTTAAGGGGACTTCCCATGCTGCAAAAATTATGGATTTTTGTATGCCCCAACAAAACTGGTAAGTAGAAGTTGGTGTTTTTGACATTTAGCCAGTTGACAATGGATGTTCTCATTTATTTCAAGTACACCCACACAAATGAGCCGAGTATATTTTTCTGTATTATAGGAGCTAAATTGTTGCTTAGATATCTCTTGTCTTACTGTTCTGCAAATATACGGAGATCAGTATATATATATTTTTTGGTTTTATAATTTGCACTCTGATTCCACACATCTCTGTTGAAACCCCCCCCCCCTGTTCTTGGTTGCAGTTTAAATTTGGTGGCTTTTGCAGTGCCCGCCCCACTGTAGATTTGATCTAGGACACTCCCCCAGTCCCATCTCTTTACCGCATTCTACCTAATAAACGCTTTCTGCACTTGCTTTTAGTCCTTTTTTAATTTAATTACATTTTTTCAAACTGTGTGTGGACTAATATTGCTACATACTCAAGTGTGCCAGCTTGCACTCCATGTGAATTGTTTTTACTACTGTTTTTGCTACTTTTCTGAAAAAAAAATTGTAAGCCTGTTTCCTACCTTTCCTGTAATTAGTGTTCCAGATACAGATTTGCTGTATCCAGGACTATTTGTAAGCTTCTGAGCCCCCAAGCCTTTCTGTGTTGGAGGGAAGCCTTCTAGCTTATCAGTGGGAGTGGTAAGCACTAGGTAACCTGTCTACCACATAAGGAGTGGTTCTGGCCCAGAATGTGTAGTTATTGGCCGTTTGGGCGGTCTTCCATCTCTCTCAACTTTCTGATTTGAAGGCCTGCATTTGCACTTGTTTCTGTCCTGTAACTCCTGGGCCCATCTCATTTGCTCACTCAAAAAAAAAAAAAAAAAAATTATCTGCTTTTACTGTATTTGTGTTTCTTCCTACTTTATTTTGCTTTTGTCTCATCTTAAAAGTACTCAATTGTATTTATTACTGCTTGGTATAACTCATTCTAAGCCTTTTAGTTTAAGCACTTGGGCTTCAGACCAGTTGTTTTACATTAGGAAGGTTTGTGGTCTGCACTATAGTGGCAGAGCAGGTAGCTTACATCCTTCTAAGTTGGGAACTGCCGATTGAGGACTCAGTGTCTGTTATCCTAAAAGTGTATTAATTCTGGTTTAAGCACTTGGGCTTCAGGCCAGTTATTTTACATTAAAAGGGTTTGTGGTCTGCACTCTTGTGGAAGGAGAGGCTGGACTCTGCCCTTCTGAGCAGGGAATTTCTGGTTAAAGGCTTATAGTGCCTGCATATTTGAACTACTACTTACTGAAATTGGTACACCTTGTTTGCTGTAGCATAGACTAGATCTAGGCCTGCTGAATCTAGCTTTGTTTGTATAACTTGAGCACTAATCCAGGCATTCTTTAAAGTATTAAATTGTATTTAATTACTGCTTGGTAGTAACTTGATTAAAGTGTAGCTATCATTCTAAGTCTTTTGGATTAAGCACTTGGGCTTCAGACCAGTTGTTTTACATTAGGAAGGTTTGTGGCCTGCACTGTGGTGGCCGGACAGGTAGCTTACATCCTTCTAAGTTGGGAACTGCTGATTGAGGGCTCAGTGTATTCATTCTGGTTTAAGCACTTGGGCTTCAGGCCAGTTATTTTACATTAGAAGGATTCGTGGTCTGCACGTTTGTGGGAGGAGAGGCTGGACTCTGCCCTTCTGAGCTGGGAATTTCTGGTTAAAGGCTTATAGTGCCTGCATATTTGAACCGTTTCTTACTGAAATTGGTACACCTTGTTTGCTGTAGCATAGACTAGACCCAGGCCTGCTGAATCTAGCTTTGTTTGTATGCTTGTTGTTTGTTTACTTGTTATTTCCCTGAAACGCCAATTCCACCTAAAATGCGGCTTTTCAGCGCTTCTGTGGATCCCTATTGATATCTGCATTGCTTACTGTACTTATTTCCTTGTTTCACTTAAAAGAAAGTTACTGTTTGTCGTTTTTGCATTTAAGTTACCTGTAACACATTGCATTTAAGTTACCTGGCACTTGCTCACTAAAGCAATTATATAAGTCAGCACTAAAAAATTAAAAGCGCTACACCCTCACAAACTTCCCTTGAGTACCCTGTTCCCCATTGGCCCTTTTTTCAATTATAAAGGAATTCCCAATACTATTCTAGCATGTCCAAAGCTCAGTTGTCAATCTCCTCTCCGGTCCAGCTGGTAAATCTGGGAATCTTGAGGCAACATGCACACAGACAACCCTTTCCTCCTCCCAAAAAATTCCAACACATGTGAGAGATGCAACCATATAGCCATACAGGAGGCTAAGCTCTCTCAACTCAGTACTGGCGTAACCAGTCAGGAGGAGAAGGAAACCACACTCACTACAATTCCAGTCTCACATAGACCTACCACGACAGCAAACCAAACACAAACACACAAAAACATACTCGGACGCTCTAAATAAAAATCTGCCTAAGCAGCAGAGACCTCCAAAGCAGACACCCAAGCAACCACTACCCCAAAACAAAACACGTGCAACACATAGCTCACAAAGCCAGTGTGCCGAACAGTCACAGCCCTTAAGGCTAAACAACACACCTGATACACTTGTAATAGATGACTTTATCGTCAGGCACACTGACATCCCGCTCACCAGGCTGAACAAGGAGAAGGTCACGGTGAGCTGCCTGTCAGACGCTAGGATCCGCCACATAACACAAGCACTCAGGTCACTCCAAGGCAAGTACAAATATGACTCCGTCATTGTCCATGCTGGTGTGAATGACCCAAGACGTACCTCCCTGGACTACATGAAAAGAGACATAGAGGAGCTCTCTGAGCATGTAGCCCAGGCCTGTATGACCCTGACCTTGAGTAGCATCTTACCCTCACCAAGAATGATGCCACAATATGAAGACAAGATGATCAATTTCACCAATTGGCTTAAGTATTGGTGTCATTCAAAGGGGATCCAATGCCTGTCAGCCTGGAATGACATGCTCGACAAGCCACAATGCTTCGCTAGGGATGGCTTGCACCTGTCACCCCTGGGCTTTTGGATATTGGCAAAGGCTCTTGCTACCCCCATAGTGCCTTTTTTTAGGCAAGGGTCAAAAGACAAACCCACCTCCATAGGTATCACAAGGGATAAGAAACTAAGAGTAATGCTACTCAACATCAGAAGTCGAAACCTCAAGATGCACGCACTCAAAACTCTCCTTAGCATGGAGAGCATCGATATCTGTGCAGTAACAGAAACCTGGTTCAAGGCTCCCGAGAGCACCCCAGCACTACCAGGTTATACCTCATACCATGCTTTTCGGCCCCAAAACCTGGACCGAACCACAAAAGGAGAGGGAGTATCAATATTCAAAGATACCCACACTTCCAGGTTGGAGGCACAGCACGAAGCATCAGAGACTATCCATGTGCAACTAACAGTGGGTAAAACTGCCTTCCAGTTTATAGCCTGCTACAGACCACCCTCCCAAACCCAGGAACCCCATTCGGCCTTCCTGAGAACACTGGAAAATATGAAGGTATCTCCAAACACCATTTTATTGGGCGACTTCAACTACCCAAACCTAGACTGGGAGCATTATTCTAGCTCCAACACCCTAGCCCAAAGGTTCCTAGAATTTATAAACTCAAATGCTATGGAACAACTTGTTACCACTCCCACAAGAGGGGAAAACATACTGGACCTGATCATCACCAACATGGGGACTCTATGCTCCAGACTAGAAGTGTATCCCTCACTGGTAAGATTAGACCATAAACTAATCTCACTGGATATTCACATCCCGACTCCACCCCCTGCCCTGAAAACCACAGTGAAAAACTTCTCTAAAGCAAATTTCACACTCCTCAAAACCGAGGTGGAATCCTTCAAAGCCCCGGCCTGTGGAAAATACGCCCAGACCGCAGAATCCTTTATAAACGCATTCTATGAACACCTTCAGGAATGCATGGATCATGCAATCCCAAATAAAACCAAGACCCAATCCTCCAAAGGCAGATGTCCTGTCTGCTGGACCCCAGCCATAAACAAACTATACAACAGAAGGCGGAAGCTACTACATGAGAGAGCAAAATCCCAAAAGGGAAGGCATCTCTGATCAGTATTAGCAAAAACTACGGGCACTCATAAAATCGTGTAAAGCCAGCTTAGAGAGAAAAATTGCACAGGACCCTAAGGATAATCACAAGGCTTTCTTTAGTTATGTTAGGAACCTGGGTGGGAATTCCCGGATATGCTCAGAATTAGTCCAAAATGCCAAAAAATACACCGAACCCGCAGACATTGCCAACATCCTAGCTGACAGGTTCAGCGCAAACTTCTCCCACCCCTCCCCACCAAAAGGGCAAATATCTATCCCAGCAGAGTGCTGCCCCCCTGACATCTCAGATGCTCAGGTACGAGCTGCCCTCTCCAAAGCAAAAAAGACAGCATAAATGGGACCAGACGGTGTCCCGGGCAGCGTCCTACATGAACTCCAAGAAGAGCTAAACCCAAACATAAAACTACTGTTCAATCTCAACCTTACTACAGGATATGTACCCAAAGAGTGGCGTACAGCAACAGTGGTCCCTCTCCACAAAGGTGGTGCCTCAACGGATCCTGGAAACTATCGCCCCATAAGCCTGACTAGCTTGGTCTGCAAAGCTATGGAAAGGATCATCATGGACCTCATAAATAAAAATATTGGGGACCTACAGACACTGGATCCTACCTAGTTCGGCTTTGTTAAGGGCAGATCCTGCCTCTTAAACCTGGTTGATTTCTTTGAAACAGTCACCAAGGCCATTGACGAGGGGAAGGTGGTCCACACAGCCTACCTGGACCTCGCAAAAGCCTTCGATACAATACCCCACTCGGGCATTACAGATAAGATCACCAGCTTAAATATAAACCCCTATGTCACTAGATGGGTTGCAAACTGGCTCAAGGACAGAACCCACATGGTTAGAATTGCTGGAGCCATGTCAGACTCCAAACCAGTTACAAGTGGCATCACACAAGGCTCAGTCCTGGGACCTCTCTTGTTCGGTATATATTTCTCGGAGGTACAGGCCAACATGGAAGGACTGTGGCTGACCAAGTTCGCAGATGACTGCAAACTGGGCGCCATAATAGACTCTCCAGCCGACACAAGCATCCTCCAAAAGGGCCTCATAGAAACAGACAACTGGTGCCACAGCCATGGCCTCAAGCTAAACGCCAAAAAAGTGTATAGTCATCCCCTTTGGCAAAAACAAAGTGTCCACAAATTACCACATAGGTGGTAATCCATTAAGTACAGAAGAAGTAATTAGGGACCTGGGGACCCAAGTTGGTAGCAATCTCTCATTTGACAACCACGTGGCCAAAGTGGTTAGAAAAACATTTTATATAGCCCCACCTAATCATGAAGGGATTCACATCTAGATCAGGGGAGGTCATTGTGCCTCTTTACTCATCCCTCATCAGGCCCATAATTGAGTACAATGCCCCTTTTGGGATGTACCTTACCAGACACCTGCAGCAACTGGAAAGACCCCAAAAGTACCTCACCAAATGTTCAAAAGGCTCAAACAGATGCCATATGCTGCCCGGTTAAAGAAACTCCAGCACTACTCAGTGGCATACCGCCTGCTCAGAGGCGAACTGTGCCCGACGTATAAAGCCATGTCCAACCCGGAATTAATGGACATGCTGCACCTCAGAAAATCCAAATCCCATCGAGCTACGCGGTCGAGGGACTTGAACCTCAGCACTGAAATAAATAGGACATGCTGGAGGGACAGATTCATAACCCAGAGGCTCCCTTCACTCTGGAATAAAATCCCAGTCCAGGTTAGGCAGAGTCCCTCATTGACTCTCTTCAAGAGGAATCTTGATGAGTGGATGGGAGATCGTAGGTTTACCCCGGGTATCACTTCTGTGTCACTGTTAGACAGAATGAATGTACAGATTCTTCGATAAAACACCGCTCGTACACAGGATGATGAGAATAATTTATTGTTGCACAAAACAAGAGTAAATCACTGGTTAAGCGCTTTCAACTGGAAACTCCAGTCTTCCTCAGAACAATATAATGATACATATCCAGAGTTATATAGTGTCAAGCCTTAATCCTTTTAAAAAGCCCGCCAAAAACTTTAAAGCTATACAAGCCTGTAAACACCAAATACTAAATAGATACCATATGTAATATAAAATATGTGAACTCATGAAATCTTGTGAAAAATAATTTAAAAACAAAATAAACTTATACTTGTAAAAATACTTATATATGAGAAACCTGGCTTATAAAGGAATTAACTGTGTATATTTATAAATAAAACTGATTAAATGAAAGTCTGACACAACACCTTCAAACTAACTACCATCTAAACAATTGTATAATCATATGTAAACAATTCTAGTTAGTTCCTAAACACTATCCTTAGCACTAAATGAAATACTGTACCATAGTAAAAAATGTAAGACTATATAAAATTGATACAAAAATTAGAAAAAGCTTAAAAATGGTCTAATATAAATACAATATATGAAATATTATTTAATGCATAATAATAAGTTATAAATATATTATAGAATATTATAAATATGAATAAAAGTTAAAAATGTAATATAATTTAGTTATTGTGAAAGAGCTAAAACAGGTTTGATACTGATAAAATCATTGAGACCAGGCGGTCTTGTGGCATCTGTGTACATCTGCCATTTTACTTTCATAATATGCCAGTATCATTTTCCAATTTCCTCCATAAGGTGTACAAATCACCTGATCAATAATGGCAAATAGAAATCCATGTTCATTCCCTTTATCTAGGATATGTCTATACAGTGCATTTTTTGTGTCACATTTCTGTATTTTATATAAATGTTCATATATTCGTCTTTTAAGCTGTCGTTCTGTTTTACCAATGTAGTATGCAGTGCAACAGGTGCATGTTGCCACGTATATCACCTGTTTGGTATTGCAGCTACCAGTCCTACACTTGATCCTAGTGTGGTTAATATCATCTAGTTGAATGTTTTTAGCTTCATTAATAAACCTACACTGATTGCATCTGCCACATTTGGTAGTACCTTTGAATCTATCCAATCCTCCTGTGTAGTTACTGGTCCTCTCCAAGATTCTCTTTAAGTTAGGAGCTGTTTTGTACACACATTTGGGAGATGTTCCTGTGTCCCTAAATTTTGTGTAGTAATAATATCCCAGTGTCTTTTCAGTATCTCCTTAATGGCGTAAGTGTAAGGTGTATATGTCAAAACGCATACTCTTCCAAAATTGTCCTTACTATAATGATCGTAACTGACGTCCTTGTCAATAGAAAAAACAGTAGGGGCATCAGTATCATAATTACCTAATAATGGCAAATATTTCTTTCCCCATTGCTTGTGTACATATTGTGTAATATCTTTTAACATATTTTCTGGATACCCACGATTGTGGAATAAATTAACAATAAACATACAGCCTCAGATTTCAATAGCCTAAACTTTACACACTTAAATATAACTTCGACCCCCAGCTTCCTCCTAGCTAAATATCACAGGCTATTTCATATTAAAGTTCAAAATCTCATGCTTAAGAAGCTAAAATACTTCCTGAACTTTTCTAACAAAGCTCACCTTGAATTTACCCACTCTACCTTAGCAGATGGGGACATTCACCCAAACCCAGGGCCTTTCCCTACCTCATCAGACATTATCCCAACCACACTAAACTCTTCCTCACTGATACCAAACTCCAACACTAATACCCTACTCATAGGGCATCTTAACATCAAGTATAAATAACAAAATCACCCATCTCCACTCCCTTCTTGAACACCACTCCTTTGATATTCTCTGTTTAACTGAAACCTAGTTAAAACCCTTCACTACAGACAATGAAATCACTCCCCCAGGTTACAATATCTTAAGACTCGACCGCAAAACTAAAAAAGGTGGAGGAGTAGCTCTTTTATTCAAAAATGAACTCAATGTAACATTAGTACCCTGTGACAACCAAGACATTAGCAAGTCTGAACTTCTTATGTCAAAGCTTCAACTTAACCCGAAAAAATCTATCTATATAATCTGTATTTATCTACCACCAGGCAACAATGTTACTACCTTAGAAAATATCCTCAGTTGGTCCACCTCCACCCACCCACAAGAAACCATAATACTAGGAGACCTTAATCTTGACTGGACCTATTTTAACACTAATAACCCATCCTCTCATATCAACCTCCATGGCTTTACACAGACAATAAGCACCCCTACTAGAATAAATAAATCCAATAACAAAGAAAGTATTATTGATTGGATTCTTGTGAATAAACCTCTACTAAAATATAAGTCTGGAACATTACCTGATGACTTTAGTGATCACAATTTAACTTACATTATAAGACAGAAAAATGCCCCTTACAATACTCCAATTGTTAGAACCATACGCGATCTCAAACATTTCAATACTATTCAATTTAAAACTGAACTAAATGCCTGTAACTGGAACCCAGTAAAGACACTGCCTCTTGAAGAAGCTGTCCAATACTTTAATACCACATTCCTAACAATTCTAGATTACCATGCACCAAAACGCTCCATCCGAATTAAATCAAAACCTGCCCCTTGGCTATCTAATGACACTAGACAAAAAATGTTACTTAGAAATAAAGCATGGAAAAATGGCAAACTAGCAAATCTCCTATAGACCAACAGACTTTCAGGCACCTAAGAAACACTACCAAGAAAGCCATCTTCACTGATAAAAGGAGTTATTTTAGTAACCTCCAGCAAGCTAATCACAACAACCCTCAAAAATTCTGGTCAACCCTAAATAGACTTCTTCACCCTGGACAGACTTCCACTCCATCCCCATCTGGGTCTGAAAAGAATTCTGCCCTTGATATAGCCAATACTTTCAACTCTTTCTTTACTGACACTATTAATGCCTTGGCCTCTCATCTCACTTGTGACAACACTAACATCCCTGACCTTGTATCCCTCAAACTACCAACCTTTAGGCTTCTACCCATCTCTACCTCCTTTATACAAAAATGTATCCTTAAACTCAAACCATGCTCCCCTTCAGCAGACCAACTTCCATCTGAATTCCTTCAAAAGGCAGCCTCCGAAATAGCCTATCCCATATCCATTCTCATTAATAGAACTATAAGTGAAGAAACCATACCGGACATCTGGAAAATCTCACACATCATACCCTTACACAAAGGAGGTAACTCCTATGATTACTCCAACTATAGACCCATAGCTCTCTTGTCCCCACTCGCTAAGATCATGGAAAAATGTGTTCACCAGCAGTTAATGAACCACCTAATAAAAAATAACATTCTCACTACTTGTCAACATGGCTTTAGGCCTTTTCATAGCACAACTACCGCTCTCCTCTCCTTTACTGACCTGATTAACAAGAATCGTAATGATAACATCCTGTCTTCAGCTCTCTTTATCGACCTATCCAAAGCCTTTGATATGGTTAATCACTCTCTCCTTATACAAATTCTCAAATCTCTTTCCTTAGAGCCTAAAGCTGTCCACTGGTTCAGTTCCTATCTCTCTAATAGGAAACAAGCCGTTCTCTGGGATAAGAAACGATCATCTCTTCTACCTATCTCACTCGGGGTCCCCCAAGGCTCAAATCCTCGGACCTCTTCTTTTCTCCCTCTTTATAAATGACCTACAAGCAGCTATTCCCCAGGCTACATGCATACAATACGCTGACAACTCCACACTAATTTGCTCTGCTAAATCCATTGTTGAACTCCAAACTAATACACAAGATATATTCTCCAAAGTCGAAACTTGGTTCTTAAAACGTTGCCTACTCCTTAACGCAAAAAAAAACAAACTCCTACTCTTTAAGCCTACTAATAGAAACCCCTGCACTAGATTTCACTATCTTATCTAATAATGGAACCATTATATCACCTGACCCCACTACCAAACTGCTAGGTGTCACGATAGACAACAACCTTACCTTTGACTGTCACATTAACAATACCATTAAAAATGTAAACAGGAAACTCGGCTCTCTCTATCGAATTAGGACTTTTTTAACCTCCCCAGCCAAAGCTACTCTTGCCCACTCACCTCATCTCTACTCTTCTCTATGCCTCACCAATCTACACTAACCTCAAAAAAACAATCTTTACAAACTATCAACCACCTACAATAACATAGCCAGATTTGTTACTGGTAAGCCTTTTAGAACACATCACTGTTTAAATCTGCAGCAACTTAACTGGCTTGAACTGCCTAACATGCTACTTCTTTCCCAACTTACAGTTGTCCATAGAGCTCTATACCAAAGTCAAAATACACCTGCACTTTCTAACCTCTTAACCACATATTCTAATCTAAACTCCTCCTCATCAAACAAACTGCTAGTTGCCTTGGCAAAATCTAATAACCTAGCTGGTGACTCCCTCTTCTCAAATGCCTTGGGTAAACACTGGAATCAACTTCCTACTGAACTTACTTCTATGGCATCTTCTACTTTGTTTAAACAAAAACTTAGAATCTACCTGAAAAGCCACTGGATGTGTCCCTGTTCAAATCCTGATTAAATGTCAATTCCTTACCTTCCACTCCTCTCCCTTTTCTTACGCCCCCCCCCCCTTTACTGGTCTTTCACCACCTTGCCTCCTTCTCCTCACAAATCCTATTTTCTTCTGTCTCTGACCCTATTCCCAGGAAGCTTATATCTTTATCAACTCCACACTGCCCTTCTACTGCCTTTTCTTTGCTAACTCCTGTCCCTCTACTCTCTCTTCTCATGCTACAATATGTAATTATGCTAAAGATGATAGTATTTAGATAGTCTAGGTAGTGTAATTCTTTGTAATCTAGTTTAGGTTTCAATGTTTTAAGTTCTTTTCCCTGGTCTCTTTTATTATTTATCTGGTTCTAGAAGTTGTATTGATGTTTAATAGAATGTATTTTTAGTTTTTCCAGTTGCCTTCTTTTTGTAATCAAGATACATTGGTTGAAGTGTTACAAGTCTGTAACTTGTTACTTGTAATTTGTTATTTGCACTCATTATAAATCTCTTATGACCATATGTGGAGCTTTTCTCCCCGGGCCTCTGCTGAAAATGGAAATATATCCAGTCAGACTAGCCCGGTCAACAAATGTAAAATAAATAAAATATATAAATTCCAGTTCTGCCTTCATACTTTCCTCTGTGGATGACATCCTAGCGGCTCTAATACATTGTCCCTTAACCACATTTTTGAAAACGTGGGGGGTGATTACTAGTAAAATGAATGTAGTCGTTAGAGAATGTTGGTTTCCTATACACTTTAGAAATTAAACCTGTGTCATTATGACCAACTAAAATGTCTAAATATGGAATTTCTTCAAAACTGTAATTGTGGGTAAATTTCAAAAACTCTGTGGTTCCATTAAGAAATTCCATAAATTGTAGTAATCTGTCCATGGATGCCTTCCATAGAATAAAAATGTCATCCAAATATCTGGCATAGAAGACAATGTCAGAATAATATTCGCTTTTAAATAGGAACTCAGACTCCCATTCTAACATAACTAAGTTAGCAAAAATGGGAGCACATGACGCTCCCATAGCTACACCCTTAGTTTGTCTGAAATACTCCCCTTGAAATGCTATATAGTTGTGGTCTAACACTAAAGCCATCATATCGCATATTAAACATATCTTATCCCAGCTGTATCCTGAATATTTCCTAAGGCTGTTGGCAAAAAATTCCAAGCCTATGTCCTTGGGAATGCTGGAAAATAAATCCACAACGTCAGTAGTGAGGAGAGTTAAATTTGAGCTCCATTTGTCTTTGGTGAGTTTGCCCAAAAAATTCCAGGAGTCCTTCATGATATGTGGAATAACCTTGTAAATGTGTTTGAGCCATCTATCTATTAATCTACCTATACTGAACGTTTTAGACTTAGACCCTGACACAATGGGTCTAAATGGTGGATTGTCAATCGACTTATGTACCTTAGGAATACCAACTATCTTAGCTAAAATGGGAAAGTCCGTTTTCAGAAACATATAAGTATCGTTTGAGATCCTGTTGTCAATAAGGTATTATTCTATGGTCAAGTCAATCCTCTTATGTCCTATATTAATTTGGTTAATAGATACACTTTCATAATTGCCTGATCCATGGAGGAGATTGTAAATACTAGAATTATACTCAGTGTAGTAAATAACTACACCTCCCCCCTTATCTGGCTTCATGATCCTCACTTCCTTGTTATTCATAACATAATTCAAACATTCCCTTTCTTTTGTGGAGAGGTTGTCGTTTGTTGCCAACCATTTCTTTTTTCCTCTCCTGTGATTCTTGTGTAGCCAATATATGTCTTTACAAACCAACTTCTCAAAATTGTTTACTTGTGGATTGGAAGTTGGAATGTAAGTGCTTCTCCTCCTGAGATCTGTACCCGCAATGCCACAAATTTTCGGTTCACTGTTCTCACTATTATTGAACTGGATGGCAAGATTAAGTCTGCGGCAGAACAACTTGATTTCTTTGATGTTATCAACTAGGTCCATACCTGCAGTGGGTATGAATTTCATATCCTTACTCATAATCTTAAACTCCATATCCACCTCCACATCGGTGTAGTTAAATACATTAAAGCCATCATACGTAGTCATTACACTCTGTTTCTTGTTAACACTTGTAGCGAGGGAATGAGATATCTCCTTATCAATCAGTTGAGAACCAATAGGATCTACTGAAAAGGGTTCTAGTGTATTTAACTCAGAAGTGTATGTATCACTATTGGTTTGTGCACTATAACTTCTATAGGAATCCTTACTTAACTTCTGTGTACATTCCACCGTTTGCTGGGGTTCCGTGCTGGAAAAAATCTGCCCCCCTGAAAATTTTCCTCCCTAATGGAGCTTTTAGATTGATTTCTGTTCCCTTGATATATCCGCGAATGCTCAACAGCTTTATCTGATGGCCATTGAAAAAATATTATATGGTTCTTACTTGCTTCTTGCCTGGATGGATTCTTGCTAAAATTCAAAGTCTGATTATATTTGCATTCACAGTCTGTTGCATACAGAAACTTGCAGAATATACACTGATGAAAGAATATACTTTGCAGCACTTGTCTTTAAGAGCAGTAACCAATAACTTTTATAATAAATAAAACTGGACAAACGTTGCAGCTTAAAAGTACTGTTCCAACTTTACTTCTCATATAGTACAGATGATGTGAGAGATATAACATTTACCTCAGAACACCAAATGTGTTCCTACCATATCCCCAAACAACTGGATTTATACAACTCTTTATATACTCTTTTTTAGTCATGCATAAACATATTTTTGAGGAAACACATTGTTCTGTATTCTTATTTTGGAGAATTGCTTATCCTGTAGAAACAATACTAAGCTTCCTTATTTAACAATGTCTTGTAAGAGACCAGCTTTTCTGACAGTGTGAATATCCTGTAACAGTGTCCTGATGTCCATGTAGAAAACATATTTTGAGGAAACACATTGTCCTGTATTCTATTTGGATCTGTGTATAGAAACATGTGTTCTTATGTCAATGCTGATAAGCATATCCTGTTTTATGAAGAAAAACATATTTTTGAGAAAACACATTGTCAGAGATCAGCTTTTCTGACAGTGTGAACATCCTGTATTTTATTTGGATCTTTGTAAAACATCTGTTCTTGTGCCATCCTGTTTTTCCATGCAGAATAACATGTCATTGTTCTTTAAAAGCAGATTTTGCATTTTGTTATTGCATATATCATGCCTTGAGTCTGTAAGGGAATAATGTCCATTCAGCAGATTCCTTTTCCAAGCCATGGTCATTTAGTATGACTGCTGATCACATTTTACTTAAACTTTGTTTCTGCATTTAAGCAAGCCTTTTCTTTCAGCATATTTACAACATAATTAATTTCAGATTTATATTCATAAAATCTAACAATTCCCTCTGTTTTTAAACATACTCAAAACATTTTATATAGAAAACACAAGAAACAAACCTTTAGTTTGATACTACAAATCAAAATGCAATTTTACATAGTTAATACAATGATATTAAAGTATTACTACCAAAACTGAATGTATTTAACAACTTTTTCTTTGCAGACCATTCTGTGAAAATATTTTATCAGTTATGAGCTGTGTCTGCTTTAATGTTATTATTTTTTTTTTAACATGATCAATTTATTCTTTTGCAATCACAGAATTTAATTTATGACTTAGAACTGTTTCATTAACTCTTTGCAACTGTTGAATTAACTATAAGAGACAGTAACCATGTGCTACTGCAAGCATTTATACACTACTGAAAACACACAATTTCAATGTCATTTTAACCATAACATTGTGGTCATGTCTTTGAACTGCTCAATAACATCTTGGTAAAACACTGAACTGGGCTTAGATAATAAATATTTGAAAGCAATTTACTGGGGTAAAACCAATGATATTACAACTTGACAAATTACTTTTGAACTTATCACGATGTATTCTTTACAGTATGTATTTACACAGACTGTTTGCTATTTATGCATTTCAATCTAGTAGGTACCCTGGACCCATTTTTTTATTAAATATGGTTTTCACACATATTTATTACTAGACATTAATCTCATTTGTACTGAATTCTTCTGCATTTGTACATACAATGACTATAAAGTACATTTAGTCCAATCTTACAAATTTAATAACATTAATATTAAGCAAAATCTTGGAAAATGTTTGTCTCTTTAGAAATATCTAGTGGAATTGATACCAAATTCATATGTCCTGTTATTTTAAACTACATACTCAACAATTATTAAACATTGATGTTTTTTTATACCAACATTGCTTTGCCAAAAACATATTAAAAATAGTGACCATTCTTGCTATTAGAAACACTTATGCATTTTTGCATATCTTTATTCTCTCTTGTACAGCTTTAATAAAGCAATTTTAAATCATCTCTTGTTTTTTCTAAACAATAAAATAATAACCATTATGATAGCTATTAACAACTTGTAAAATATCTTATCCTGTCAGGTTTAATCCAGTTTACCAATATTTCTAATACACTAATACCTGTTTTTCCCTCTACCTAAAAGAGTATTGTCAAGAATGAATGAGATATTTTTTTTTTTCCTGTAGCTTTATTTTAGACCCTTATTATTTATTTTTATGTAGCTTTATTTCAGACCCTTGTCACAGTCTGTTTATACAGTCAGTGTAAAACTGAGAAAGTGCCCCTCCCTCTTATACAGTCAGTGTAAAACTGAGAAAGTACCCCTCCCCCTGTAGTACTTCAGCACTGTTTACCTGCCCTATGCTGTGAAAATAGAATGTATGTCAGCCTAACACTATGGTTATACATTTATTTTATTAAATTATGAACTTTTGTCTGATTTGATAATTTTTTATAAAGCTTTTGCTGTTTACTACCACTAGTAGGCATTTACACCCTCCTGCACAATTGATTTGAACTGTATATATACTATAGCCCATTTGCTGGCTGTACTTGATGCAACTGAGTTTTTTCTTCTCTTTTAACATTTACTTGCAAACAGATTATCAGTGACATCTATGCACAATTGTGGCATTTTATGACAATTACTAAATAGTGTTGCCTGTAAACATTTTAACAATTATGTTTTAATAACAATGATGCTTTACTCAAGCTACTTGCCTGGCAATCAGTCTTGTTGTTTATCTTATCTTTCCAGCATTTCCTGTAACTATTCATTCAGTCTAGGAAGGTCTTAGCTCACATTTCATACTCTGTAAACTATAGTTAATTCTTTTAGCATTTTTCCTTTAATGTGATTGTGATTTGCATAACTATGGATTTATACAACATAAATAGACATCATTTTACAATTACCTTACATGGATTTCAGTATTTTTTTTATTATTTATTTAACTATTGAACTGTCCTGCCATTAATTTTACAAAAACTGTTTGACTAATGCCATTTGTGATTTTATTTTTAAAATTCAGAACTTTAACTGTTTGGTGTTACTATATAATTATAAATAAATTGTAAAAAACAAAATAGATATTAGTTTAACCAACACATTTATATTTATATTATTTATATTTGCTGTTGTCTGCCTGTTATTCTTGTGTATTGTAACATATGTACTCTAGATGAAAAGAACACACATGCATGTCTGTCTTGTATATGTATATCTTTATAAAAGCATGTCATGTCTTGTGACTTTAAATTTTTACTCTTATCTATTTTTATTTAATTTTATATATTATAATACACTAGAACAGTTTTGTTTACCTTTTGACTGTGCTAAGAATGGCATTCATATGCTTTACTTTACTGTAGTACTGATAGATGTCTTGCTTTAACTGAATGAAAGTAAAACATTTAAGAATGATTTGTCCCTATCATCCTACCATGTATGTTTAACCATTTTCAAAACATAAACATATTATAAAATATATTTCTTTTGCACAGATTAACTGTGTATGCAGGAAATTCCCAGTCTTTGTCAGTTCAGCTAATTTATTTCCTTTATCCTGCAACTGCAGTTGAATAGTTTCCTGTAATATTGTATGGTCTTTCTGACATTCTTTAGTAAGCTGTTCTGCTGAATTTGAAACTCCTATGCACTTTTGAAAAGATGTATGTATAACTTGTCTAAGCTTCCTGAACTCATTGTGTCTGTCTTTTAGAAGTTTATTACATTCCTGTGTAACAAAATGTACTAGGAGTACTATCAGTAACTGATTTGACTCACATGTGGTGACAGGACATAACTGTTCAACATCAGAATGTAATGGAAACACTTTACCCTTAGTTAATTCTTCAGATCTGTCTTTACAGTCTATTTTTTAGCAATATGATGCAATATTATTTTATGACATAATACACAAAATGCAGTTTTTGTTGAAGCACACAATAAACATTTGTCATATTTCACATGATTTTCTTTGAGATACCAGTCAAATATTGTAATACATTTGCATAATGCCTTACTATCAACCTGCCCTAATAAGGTTTTACATTTACTAATGTGCTGCGATACCAACATAGCAATTTACTAAAGTTTGGTTTACTCCTGCATGAATTATAAATAATATCCATACTATCTAGTAATATACAACCTGTCTAGGAATACAGAAACTATATATGAATATACAACCTGTCTTAAGAATATAAAAACTCTCTTAAGAATATATACAAACTGTTTTAACATCATCCACACTAAATATGTGACACAGAAAAAAGTCTTACCAGTTAGCAAGAAAACAGGTGATCAGGCTGCTATTGCAGATGGCTGGAAATTTTTCAAAGTCACTTGAGAAGCTGGGAAAGCACAACAGGCAGTGGACTGATGGGCTAGTGGATATCCCCCTTTTCTTGAAGAATTTATGGCACTGCGAATGTCTTGAACTAGTCTCACTCCGGATTGTAGACGTCTAAAAAACTTTACTACTGCAAGCTGCATAAACTGGAATACTTCTGTTCAGAATTGACACATACGTACAAATGTTAGTTACTGCAATTTGACTGAAGTGACCCTCTGCAGGGCTTACCATCACTCCTCCTGTGTTTGAATGCAGATTGTAGGTTCAAATGCAGACTAGCTTGCCATTGAAAAATTATATGGTGCTAGTCACTCAGCTGCCTCGCCATTGAAAAAATATTATATGGTTCTTACTTGCTTCTTGCCTGGATGGATTCTTGCTAAAATTCAAAGTCTGATTATATTTGCATTCACAGTCTGTTGCATACAGAAACTTGCAGAATATACACTGATGAAAGAATATACTTTGCAGCACTTGTCTTTAAGAGCAGTAACCAATAACTTTTATAATAAATAAAACTGGACAAACGTTGCAGCTTAAAAGTACTGTTCCAACTTTACTTCTCATATAGTACAGATGATGTGAGAGATATAACATTTACCTCAGAACACCAAATGTGTTCCTACCATATCCCCAAACAACTGGATTTATACAACTCTTTATATACTCTTTTTAGTCATGCATAAACATATTTTTGAGGAAACACATTGTTCTGTATTCTTATTTTGGAGAATTGCTTATCCTGTAGAAACAATACTAAGCTTCCTTATTTAACAATGTCTTGTAAGAGACCAGCTTTTCTGACAGTGTGAATATCCTGTAACAGTGTCCTGATGTCCATGTAGAAAAACATATTTTGAGGAAACACATTGTCCTGTATTCTATTTGGATCTGTGTATAGAAACATGTGTTCTTATGTCAATGCTGATAAGCATATCCTGTTTTTATGAAGAAAAACATATTTTTGAGAAAACACATTGTCAGAGATCAGCTTTTCTGACAGTGTGAACATCCTGTATTTTATTTGGATCTTTGTAAAACATCTGTTCTTGTGCCATCCTGTTTTTCCATGCAGAATAACATGTCATTGTTCTTTAAAAGCAGATTTTGCATTTTTGTTATTGCATATATCATGCCTTGAGTCTGTAAGGGAATAATGTCCATTCAGCAGATTCCTTTTCCAAGCCATGGTCATTTAGTATGACTGCTGATCACATTTTACTTAAACTTTGTTTCTGCATTTAAGCAAGCCTTTTCTTTCAGCATATTTACAACATAATTAATTTCAGATTTATATTCATAAAATCTAACAGCCATATATATGCTCTGTTACACTTGTATAAATCCACATCTCTTAAAATGTTTCTACTTTTTCTCTCAAAAATATTATGTGCCTTATTATCAGCTATGGAGAATTGTTTCGTAAAAAGCTCTTTCCACAATTCAAACTCGCTATGTCTAATAATAGTGTCGTTCATACTTTCTAATTCGTTAAATATCAAGATGAGAAACTCATTATGTTAGCTAATTAATAATTTGATATAGGAAAAATCAAAATTGTCAAACATCTCATTAAATTCTTTAACTGTGTCAGACTTATATACAATACCTAATGGTAATTTAAAAAATCTGAGTCCCTTTGGTACAATATTAAGTTTCAAACAACTGGATAAATAACTACTGTCAATTTTTGTATTTTTATATGATACAAGTTTCCTACCAAAGTCGTAAATCAGGTCCTTTAAAGAATTGTATACACATTCTTTACTCTTAGGTTTCTCATAATGTCCCTTGTCAGTAAAATCATATACATCATGCTTATCATTTAAAAACTGTTCCATCACTATCGGTTTGTGCCCTTACTCATAATCTTAACAAACTCCACACCACAAAAGGAGGGGGTGTATCCATATTCATAAAGGATACCCACACCTCCAGGTTGGTGGCAACGCACGAAGCTTCGGAAACCATCCAGGTGCAACTAACCATAGGCAAAACTGCTCTACAAATTGTAGCATGCTACAGGCCACCCTCTCAAACTCAGGAACCCCACACAGCCTTCCTGAAGACACTGGAGGGTATAAATGTATCTCCAAACACCATCATATTGGGTGACTTCAACTACCCGAATATAGACTGGGAACATTACTCAAGCCCTAACTTTCTAGCCCAACGGTTCCTGGAGTTCATAAATTCAAATGCCATGGAACAGCTAGTCACTGTTCCCACGAGAGGAGAAAATATACTAGATCTCATTGTCACAAACATGGGGACAAAATGCTCCACACGAAGTATATCCCTCATTGGTGAGATCTGATCATAAACTAATCTCATTGGAAATCCACATCCGCCCCACCCCAAACAAAAGACCATAGTGAAGAACTTCTCTAAAGCAAACTTCACACTACTCAAGACTGGTGTGGTAGCCTTCAAGGCCCCTGAGCCAGTGGAAACTACAACCCAAGCTGCGGAAGCCCTTACAAATGCCTTCTATGAACACCTCCAGGACTGCATGGATCAGGCAATCCCAAATAAAACCAAGACTCTTTCCACAAAGGGCAAACGTCCAGTCTGGTGGACCCCAGCCATTAACAAACTTTACAATAAGAGGAGAAAGCTATTACATGATAGAACAAAATCCATAAAAGGGAAGTCACCCTGATCATTATTAGTAAAAAATACGAGCACTCATAAAATCAACTAAGGCCAATTTTGAGAGAAAAATTGCCATGGATTCAAAGGACAATCATAAGGCCTTTTTCAGCTATGTTAGGAACCTGGGTGGAAACTCCCAGATATGCTCAGAATTAGTCCAAAATGATACAAAAATCACTGAACCCACAGACATTGCCAACATACTGGCAGACAGGTTCAGTGCAAACTTCACCCCCCCCCCCTAAAGGAGAGGTAACTATCCCAGCCGAGTGTAGCCTCCCGGACATCTCAAATGCGAGGTGAAAGCTGCTCTCTCTAAAGCTAAAAACACAGCATCAATGGGACCGGATGGTGTCCCCGGCTGTGTGCTACATGAGCTAAATGAGGAATTAAACCCGCACATAAGGCAGCTGTTTAATCTCAGCCTTACCACAGGATCGTGCCCAAGGAGTGGCGTACGGCAACTGTGGTCCCACTCCACAAAGGCGCCTCTACGGACCCTGGTAATTACCGCCCATAAGCTTAACACATCTAGTCTGCAAAGCTATGGAGAGGATCATAATGGAGCTCATAAACAAAGATATAGGGGACTTGCAGACATTGGACCCGACCCAGTTTGGCTTTGTCAAGGGAAGATCATGCCTTTTGAACTTGGTCGACTTCTTCGAAACGGTCACCAAGGCCATTGATGAGGGAAAGGCAGTCCATACAGCCTACCTTGACCTTGCAAAGGCTTTCGACACTACCCCACTCAGGTATTGTAGAAAAACTTACCAGCTTAAATGTAAACCCATATGTCACAAGATGGGTTGCAAACTGGCTTAAGGACAGAACCCACAGGGTTAGAGTTGCTGGCGCTGTGTCAGACTCCAAGCCGGTCACAAGTGGTGTCCCACAGGGCTCGGTCCTTGGCCCCCTATTGTTTGGCATCTACTTCTCAGAAGTACAGGCCAACATGGGAGGACTTTGGCTGACAAAGTTTGCAGGCGACTGCAAACTGGGCTATAGTGGAAAGTGCATCGGACACGGATATCCTTCAGAAGGGACTCACGGAAACAGATAGCTGGTGCCAGAGCCATGGCCTGAAGTTAAATGCCAAAAATGTATAGTCATACCCTTCGGGAAAAACAAGGTAACCCCAAGCTACCATATAGGTGGCAATCCACTAAGCACAGAAGAGGTTATCAGGGACCTGGGGACCCAGGTTGACAGTGGCCTTTCTTTTGACACTCACATTGCTAAAGTGGTTAGAAAGACCTTCTACATTGCCCACCTGATCATGAAGGGATTCACATCCAGATCTAGTGAGGTCATTGTTCCCCTGTACTCTTCACTTATCAGACCAATGATCGAGTACAATGCCCCATTCGGGATGTATCTCACCCGACATCTGCAGCAATTGGAGAGACCCCAAAAGTTCCTCACCAAAAGGATAAAGGGACTCCAAAATCTGTCATATGCTGCCAGATTGAAGAAACTCCAGCTCTATTCAGTCGCATACCGTCTGCTCAGAGGTGACATGTGCCTGACATACAAGGCCATGTCCAACCCGGAATTAATGGACATGCTCCACCTCAAAAATCCAAATCCACCAGAACCACTAGAGCAAGTGACTTAAACCTTAGCACGGATATAAATAGGACGTGCTGGAGGGATAGATTTATCACTCAGAGACTCCCTATGCTGTGGAATAAAATCCCGGTCCATGTGAGGCAGAGCACCTCACTGACTCTGTTCAAGAGAAATCTAGACCTGTGGATGGGAGATCGTAGGTTTACCCCGGGAATCATCTCTGTGTCACTGCTGGACAGAGGCACAACAAACTAATGGGCACAGTATTTTTTCATATAAGGGGTGGCGTAAGCCACAAAAATTTGGGCTAGGCTTATAAATGCCTTAGGGCAGATAGCCTAGTATAAACCTATGAACCTATGAACCTATAATTTTCAGTAGCAGCTTTTTTAGAAGCATGATTATTAATAACACTATATTCAAAGTCTACTCTTTCACGTCGCGTGAAAGTCTTATGTCCCTTATAGGGACTAGAAACATTTTGAGTTTCAGCCTGTACAAGACTTCTTGTTATTGTTACCGTATTTTTTAATGGGTAACAGTTCCTTAGGACGTGCTCCTGTCCGTTCAGCATCTTGGCGCGCTTTGTTGAAACTGAAGTCAAAAGTGAAATCCTGTGCGGGAGACAAGCACAGTTGTTCATTAATCAAAAAATGTTCTTCTCCATTCGTAGGGGTGCCAAAACAGTCCATATGTTCAACTTGCTGCTCACTAGGAAGGTCAATCACGTTAGTATGTGCACAATTTCTATCCTCAGTGTCTCGCAGCACCGCTGGAAAGCCGCAATCCGGTGTGTGCTGCACTTCCGGTAAACGTAAACCGTCTGGTATGTTGAACGCATTAGTAAGAGAATCATTGTCCTGATCCACACCACGAACAGGTGCAGGTTTACATTGCTCTAACTTGTCATCATTGTTAGAAATTAGTCCGGTGACAAGACTTAATAGTCGATGTACCTCTTGTTGAAGAGCTGAAACGTCAGCTCTTAAATTAACAAATTCATCCCTTGACAATAAAGCGCAGTGTGTATCTTCGGAGCCTGTCATCCTTAAACACCAACAGATTCAAATACGATAAACCACCGACTATAGAAACAAAATGAATGTACAGATTCTTCGATAAAACACCGCTCGTACACAGGATGATGAGAATAATTTATTGTTGCACAAAACAAGAGTAAATCACTGGTTAAGCGCTTTCAACTGGAAACTCCAGTCTTCCTCAGAACAATATAATGATACATATCCAGAGTTATATAGTGTCAAGCCTTAATCCTTTTAAAAAGCCCACCAAAAACTTTAAAGCTATACAAGCCTGTAAACACCAAACACTAAATAGATACCATATGTAATATAAAATATGTGAACTCATGAAATCTTGTGAAAAATAATTTAAAAACAAAGGTTTCTCATATATAAGTATTTTTACAAGTATGAGTTTATTTTGTTTTTAAATTATTTTTGACAAGATTTCATGAGTTCACATATTTTATATTACATATGGTATCTATTTAGTGTTTGGTGTTTACAGGCTTGTACAGCTTTAAAGTTTTTGGCGGGCTTTTTAAAAGGATTAAGGCTTGACACTATATAACTCTGGATATGTATCATTATATTGTTCTGAGGAAGACTGGAGTTTCCAGTTGAAAGCGCTTAACCAGTGATTTACTCTTTTTTGTGCAACAATAAATTATTCTCATCATCCTGTGTACGAGCGGTGTTTTATCGAAGAATCTGTACATTCATTTTGTTTCTATAGCCGGTGGTTTATCGTATTTGAAACTGTTAGACAGAGGCACAGTATACTAACCTCGAAAAAGGGCATAGCAAAAATTAATTTAAAATGTGTGGCGAAAGCCAAACACACTCTGGCTAGGCTTATAAATGCCCTAGGGCAGATAGCCTAGTATGAACCTATATGTGTGTCTATATTACATACACACACACACACACACACACAAAACAGAAGTGTTACAAGATTACATGAACATTAAATACCCACACCAATTACATAT
This sequence comes from Protopterus annectens, assembly GCF_019279795.1. NCBI lineage: Eukaryota > Metazoa > Chordata > Ceratodontiformes > Protopteridae > Protopterus > Protopterus annectens. The sequence goes on from NC_056726.1 coordinate 1,048,776,045, forward strand.
ATGGAAGGATGTTAAAAAGGCCAATCAGCATACCACCAGAACAGGAGAAATTATAAAGTCATATAACAGGAATTTATAAAATGGCCTGATACGAGTTAATAGAAATAATCACTCAGAATTAAATATATTTATGTTGGAAATACCAACAAAGTTGTACTCTGAGAAAATAGCTAAATAAAAGCAGCATACACCAGTTAATATAAAATATATTAATTTAAGTCATCGCAAAGTGAAAAATGCCTACAGTAGTCATGTACATACATAATACTGTATTAATACCCACTGACCAAATGTATAATTGAATATAAGAGAAAGCTTCACCCTAAATGACCTCATCCAAACCAGGGCTACATAACATACTAAAAAATGTGCTTGGATCATTAATTTTAATCAATGATTTTTCCAACATAATGGATTAAGAATTCAATGCATCAATAAAAAAAAAAAATCATAATGGATTAAGAATTCAATGCATCAATAAAAAAAATTCCAGTATTATGCTCGAGTGCGTGTTTATATACTGTACTGCTTTCCCTGTGACATCCAATATCACGTATATGTAAAGAGGTTTGTTGTTTTCACAAGCATCTAGTTTGCCTAACATAAAATGCGCCACATAAACATATTGCCAAGTAAATCACCTGTTCGGTATTACAGGTAAAGATTACTTATTTTGAGCATTCTAAATTACACTCTGAGATATAAAATGTTTGGTTTGGCAAACACAGGATCATAGGAGATTACTAGGCTAATGGCTCTGGGGCCCTAACAAGCCTAGCTGAGCGTTTATTACCAAAAAAAAAACTCAGTTAGAACTTGTTGCCCCTGTCAATGAGGAACACAGGTGGAACCCCCTGGGACAAATTTGTGGTTGCCCATCCACCCATCAAGGTTGCACTTGAAGAGGGTCAGTGACATACTTGGTTTGACATGATTAGGGAGTCTATTCCACAGACGAGGCTGACTCTGGGAGACAGACCCATCTCTCCAGCAGGTTTTGTTAATGTCACACAATAGATTTAAGCCTTCCGATCGGGCACTACGCGAGGAGTTAGACTTATGGATATGGAGCATCCTAGTAGAGCAGGGTCTGAGACTGCCTTGTAAGCGAGACACGGATCACCTCTGAGCAATCTGTACGATACAAAAGGAAAAATTAACATTCTTAGAGTATTATGCAACTGTATCAGGAATGAGACCCAAAGACTTAATGCACATGGTTATTTTGATTGAAAACAAATATTGACCTATTTTTTTTCCTTCTTTGTAAGTAAACTTTCAATTTTAAGAGAACACTGTAGAAAAAAAAAGTGTAATTTGTTAACAAGTGCCAATACCCCTGGATGGTAAATTTGATCTTAAAAGTATCTGTTCAATATGTTAATACACACCGTTTTCCTTATCTTTCACCCCGTCACTGATAGGGAAATGCTCTCCAAACAGCTCAAGAAATAGAATCCCTTGAATGTCTACACATCCATAGCCTCGGAGTCAAATTTACACTTTCATCATGGAGACTCTGAGCATCACTACAAATTCTCTTAAATTCTACGGGATTGCGAACAAGGTATATTGTTAACACTGACAGCTGGAAACTAGCAAGAGTGACCTAGGAATAAAAGGTTTCCTATACAAAGTGGTATTAAGCCCACCATATAATAATTTTGCTTCTGATGTATCAAAAAAAAATCACAGTGAATAAACTGAATGAATAAGTAAACTGTAACCTGAAATCACTGTATTAAGCTGCAAGACATACTTCAGTTGACTGGATGACCCTTTCCTCACTAACCAGCAATCATATGTCTCCACGTCTATAAAGTGCACAAATGAATGATTCCTGGTGTCAAATTCCCACAATCTCAAAATAGCCCATGAACAGACTTGCATATGTAGGAGCAAAGGCTGTTGCTATAGCAGTACTGTTCGATTAACAGTCCATATTAAAATAAAACACATTAGAATGTAATACTAATTCCAGTAAGGTGAGAAGAAAAGTATTTAAGTCAGATGAATATATGGATGAAAAATCTAAAAAATAACAGCTGTCTATGTTTCATTCTAGAAGGGTTATAAGAAACTTCACTTTAGTAAAACTTGGCCACTGACTGACCCATGCTATAAAACGTTATTTCTGATTTGTCTGTTCACTTCTGTTCATAGGACCGTACAGCAATTGCTATTTAGCTGCAAATCAAACTGCACACATGTGCGTTTCTAATGGTGACAATGTAGCAGAATCTGAATGGTGACTTTTCTGTGAATAGCCATGAGATACATAATATTTTATAATGAATGAGCATCTTTAGGCAATGTTTTACAACAGTGCCCCCCCCCCCACCAGTTTGTGCAGTAATGGGTATGGTCAGAGTGACTGACATGCCTAGTGGCTGTGATGTACCATGCAAATAATGTGTGATTGACATGCCATGCAGATTTGCCAGTGACATCACCCATACATTGCTTGTTGATGGACACCTGCTGAAGTCACCCCCTGTGCGTGTGACCTGGAGTTTTTCCTGACACAGTGAGGCTCCAGAGGTAAATGAAATTAAATGATGCCGGCCATTTTAAGTTAACTTGTAAAACATTTGCCTTAGGACAAACTGTCTTTTAAAAGCAGCCTCAATACTTTCAAGACAAATGCATTAACCTACAAATTTTCCATTTTAAATTCAGTCCCCAATGACTGCAAAAAATCCAGCCAATGCAACTGCCAAGTGACCTGCAACTTGCCTTCCTCCAGATCCAGAGTCACCAAAGGGCATACATCAATTTTCTATCCATAACCATCACTCTTTACTGAACTTAGCACAACTTCATCAACCCAGCCAGTAATTGGGCAGCCAAAGTAAATATCCGCCCTTGGTAGTTAAGCTACAAATGTAACTCTACCAACATACTAACCCACAAAACACTACTTTACTACTTTTCTGTAAACTAACAGAAAATCTAGATAAGAAAGATTACATTTTAACCAGAAATGACCTTTTAACCCATCTAAACTATCAGCAAAGCTTAATGTTCATAAATGATAAATTTTCATAATCTGACACAGTTTACATGAACCAGTTCTATCTTTGATTTTTGGGCAATTTTTCATCCATTGCTATTAGTTCTGTCTCTTTCGCTATGAAGTACGTCTCATGACCAGCCATAACAGACTCTGCTGAAACAAACATCTGCTCATTGCTTAAAAGCAGATAAAGGTCTTGCTTGAGTCTTTTCCATTGCGGCAGTAATGATTTCGATGAACTTTTATAGGGTCGAGTACGGGAAGAACGTCTGCTGTGAAAATTAAAAGTACTACTATTTTAGGTTTAGTACTATGATTTGTAATGTTATAAGACTGAGTGCTATGACTATCGTCATCCCTGGTAACATTTTCAAAAGGAAAACAATGATTGTATCCATTTAGACTGATGCAAAACAACTGCTCGACTGTCTTAGATACCCCTCAGCTGTCTTTTTTTTGCAGAATGTCCATATTTTTGGTATGCTCCTCATAAAACTTTGTGGTTTTCTGGCAACATACTTTTGTGTTTCAAATTTCATTTCTTTCAGATAAAGCATGCGGCTTTGTTGTACTTTACTAGCTCATTCGAGCAGGTACACGCATGGTCCAAGTGACTGCACATCAGAGGCATCAGGCTTCTCAATGCAAATGATGCACGATTGGCACACAATGCAAATTTGTCAGTGACATCATGCATACACCAATTGCTGATTAACATGTGATTTTTGAGTGTTTCTCAAGTAAGAGGGATAGAGTATGAGAATGCCTGTGACAGCAGGAATATTTATTGTGTACGATTTGTTTACCCTCATCCTCATTGCAGTGCGATCGCACAGTGGGTATACTGAAGTAGCGGCGGTGTGGGGGCCGTGGCAATCCTATACTCAAAGTCCTAGCCACAGTAAAATATTCAGTCTTTGCACTTTCACCAAATATGTAAAGCTTAAAAAATTTTAAAATACCCGTTTTCTGTCCATTTTGCAAAAAGTCACAGCACTGCCATGCATGCTTACACAATTCCTCTTATCAACTTTCTAAATTTATAAGATCAACATTTCACCCTAACAAGTCTTGCGGCTTTGTATTGGAACACTACCCCAACCAGCATTTCTGAGCAGAAATGGGCATATCAAATTTGATTGGCATGCGAAGGCCATGCGACTTTGTATGTTAATCATGCCTGTCAGACAAGGAATGCAGATTTGGAAGTGGAATCATGAGTATTCACAGCGAGCATTTGTACCCTCGTCGTACTGCACGTTCTGCAGAAAAAAAGAAGTTATGTCTTATCATAATGTTCCATCTGTGTTGTAGATCTTTGTACATTCATTACAAATAGGACCTCTGTTCCGTCCTCGGAACTGATAAGGCCGTTTGCCAGGCCGCGCAAGCCAAAAACTCTCAGCTAAGACATACCCATAATGCCTCTCTCCTAGTTACTCCAGATCGAGTTTGCCCGCCCTAGATAAAAGATGAAGTAATAGAAAAAAATAGTAGGAGGCTCTGTCTGAGCTGAAGTCCACCAGGAGTCCAGGCAGAGGGAAGTAATGAATGAACAAAGATCAACAATACAGATGGAACATTATGGCAAGACATAACTTCTTTATCTGATGTTGTAAATCTTTGTTCATTCATTACATATAGGACCGAGTCACCAGCTACTTGAGTCCTGGGTGGCCCTAAGGAAGGATATTCCTGAGCACCACAGAACCAAAAGATGCTCGTCCCCTGGAGGCCAAATCCAATTTGTAATGAGAGATAAAGGTATGAGATCTTGCCCAACTGGCTGCTGCGCATATATCATCCATAGAGGCTCTGGCATGAAAAGCTACAGAAGTAGCCATACATCTGGTAGAATGAGCCTTTATTCTGGAAGGTAAGGGTAGCTTATTCTGTTGGTAGATAAAGGTAATGACGTTTCTAAGCCAAGAGGATAAAGTCACAATGACATTTCTAAGCCAAGAGGATAAAGTCACTTTGGAAACAGGTTTGCCCAATCTGGGTCCTGCAACGGCCACAAACAATTGATCAGTTTTCCTGAAAGATTTAGTCCTGTCCAAATAACAACAAAGTTGCCGAAGCACATCAAGGGTGTGCAAAAGGTTCTCTCCTCTACTAGAATGCAGAGGGAAGAAAACCGGCAGGTCAATAGATTGGTTACTGAAAAGGCCAGAAATGACCTTGGGCAAGAAAGAAGGGTCAGTACGAAGGGACACCCTATCAGTGTGGAAGATCAAGTAAGGACTCTTGACACTCAAGGCCTGCAGCTCAGATACTCTTCTCACTGAGGTAAGTGCTACTGAAGTATGGTTTTCCATGACAAAAATTTCAAATCACATGAATCAAAGGGTTCGAAGGGAGAACCTGTGAGAGACTGAAGCACCACAGTCAAGTCCCAAGGTTCTAAGGGAGGACTAACCGGAGGTTTAACATGTAATACTCCCTTCAAAAAGGTCTTGCATAGGCAGTGTGACATAATTGAAGAATTACCAAGACCATTATGAAAACTGGCGATAGCTGCTAAATGTACAGTGATCATTGAAGCTGAGGCTCCTGCATGTAGAAGAGTAGTCAGGTATTGTAGAATATTCTTAATAGGCATAGAGAAAGGGTCTAAGTTCTGGTTTTTGGCCCAAATAGAGAACCTAGTCCATTTACTAGAATAAACTATTCTCGTGGAAGGTTTGTGTGAGGCCAGAAAATTTTCATGAACAGGAGATGGGACGTCAGGCAGCCTGGCAATCACTGGAAGTGAAGGAACCAAGCTGTGAGCTTAAGACTGTGCAGGTTCAGATGAATCAGTCCCTGAGGATGAGATAACAGGTCTTGGGAATGATCCAGGATCCACAGGCTGTGAATCAGATGAGGCCATAGAAACAGGAACCAGACTTGATGTGGCTAGTAGGGGGCAATGAGGACCACTTTGCTTCTCAACATCTGAGCTTTCTGGAGAAATTTTGGGATGAGGGGAAAGGGGGCCAATCATGTGTTAGAGCATCCCTTGGTGGTTCCCCCTGAGGGGGGGATCAGGGCAAAATAGCTTCTGCATTTGTAGTCTAGAGGGGAAGCAAACAAGTCGCTACAAGGCTTGCCCCAGTCCTGGAAGATCCGATCTGCGGTTACAGGGTTAAGGGACCACTAGTGAGGCATCAGGATGTTCCTGCTCAGATTGTCCGCAATAAGGTTGGAAATCCTGGGAATGTGCATTGCTATAAGAAAGCAGTTGGAATCTATCGCCCAATGCCAAATCCTCATGGCTTCCCAACACAAGGGGTAAGACCTGGTTCTGCCTTGCTTGTTGATATACCAGATGACTGACATGTTGTCTGACTGAATTGCAATGGTCCCTGAGGGTAGGGATGCATGGAACGCTTGCAACGCTAAGAGAACTTACCCTCAGTTCCAGGACATTTATGTGCAAGTTGGCCTTCATGGGGGATAAAGTGCCTTGGACAGTCTTTCCCTGGAAATGCCCCCCACCCTAACAGTGAAGTGTCCATGGCCACGGGGATGCGGAAGACAGAACGGTCGACACCAAAGATTCTTTTGTGGCTTCATCCACCATAGCATTTCTTCCTTGCAACGGTTTGTAAGGCGTATCATGTCATTAAGTGGGTGAGTTAGCAACAACCATTGTGCGGAAAGGAGCCACTGCAGGATTCTCATGTGCAGTCTCGCCAGTGATACTAACATAAGACATTGGTAATCTCCAAACTCTGGATCCCACCCAGTTCGAGTTTGTAAAAGGCAGATCATGTCTCCTAAACCTGATAGACTTATCTGAAGCAGTCACCAAAGCCATAGACAAGGGTAAGGTGGTTCACACAGCCTACCTATATCTTACCAAGGCTTTCGACACCATCCCCCACTTTGGAATTACAGATAAACTCATTAAACTAGGTATAAATCCCTATGTCACAAGATGGGCTGCCAACTGGCTCACTGACAGAACCCACACTGTGAAAGTAGCAGACTCCAAATCCGACTTCAGACCAGTGACAAGTGGAGTACCACAAGGTTCAGTCCTGGGTCCTCTCCTGTTTGGTATCTACTTCTCTGAAGTACAGGCTAACACAGAAGGTCTTTGGCTAACGAAGTTCGCAGATGACTGCAAACTAGGAGCCATAATCAAAACTCCTAACGATGTGGACATCCTACAAAAGGGCCTCACTGAGACAGATGCCTGGTGTCAAAGCCATGGCCTCAAGCTCAATGCCAAAAAGTGCATTGTCATCCCCTTTGGTAAAAACTCTGTACCCATGAACTACAACATAAGCGGTAGTATACTTAACACCGAAAGTGTGATAAGAGACCTTGGGACACAGGTGGACAGTAGTCTCTCCTTTGATAATCACATCGCCACAGTAGTCAGGAAATCCTTCTACGTGGCACACCTCATCACAAAATGTTTCTCATCCAGAAAAAAAAAAAGAGGTCATTGTTCCCCTCTACTCATCACTCATTAGACCCATTATAGAGTACAATGCCCCTTTTGGTGCATTACCTCACAAGACATCTACAACAACTGAAAAGGCCATGAAATACCTCACAAAGAGGATTACCGGCCTCAAACAGATGCCCTCATGACCGTCTCAAAAAACTCCAGCTTTACTCCATTGCATATCGCCTACTCAGAGGTGATCTCTGCCTAACATACAAAGCTATGTCAAACCCAGAGCTGTTGGACATGCTCCACTTAAAGAAATCCCAATCCCTCAGAGCTACATGCTCTAGGGACCTAAACCTTGTCACCACAATAAACAGAACATGCCAGAGGGATAGATTCCTGTCCCAGAGACTTCCCATACTCTGGAATAAACTACATATCTATATCAAACAAAGCTCCTCATTAGCACTCTTCAAGAAAAATCTTGATGACTGGATGGGAAATAGGAAATTCACCCCGGGGATCACCTCTGTGGCTCTGCTCGACAGTGGCACAGAAAAATAATTTTCTTGGGTGGCAAAAGCCAGGGTACCCTTTTGGCTGGGCTTGTATAGGCCCCAGGGCCGATAGCCTAGCACCTACCTATGAACCTATAATGGCAGCTGCCATGGAGCCCAAGTGTTGCAGTACAAGACGTGCTGATACATATATCTGAGGAAGAAGGTCTTGGATTTGGTGTCTTATTTTCAAAAGCCTGTGAGGGGGGAGAGAAGCTTTACAAGATGTTGTGTCGAAGACCACTCCAATAAATTCCAGTGTCTTCATTGGGGACATTTGAGATTTGTCTTTGATGATTGTAATCCCCAAGCGGAGGGTGAGAGCTTGAGTGTAAGAGAGTCTGTGGACTAGGAGATTCCTGGTCGGAGTGGTAAGGAACCTGGAATCTTTGTAGTCGAAGATGAGCTACCACAACTGCCATACATTTGGTGAACACTCAGGGGGCTTTCAAGAGACCGAATGGCAGTGCCCTGAACTGGTAGTGATTGGCTCCTAGCCAGAAGCGGAGAAACCTCCAGGAGCGGTGATCCATCTTTATGTGGTAGTACGCATCCTGGAGGTCTACAGAGCACATCCAATTGTCCCTCCCTAGGAAGGGAAGAATGGACTGTACTGTGACCATCCAGAATTTTTGAGGTTTGAGAAATTTGTTCAATAGGCTGAGATCCAGGATTGGTCTCCAGTCTCCTGTCTTTTTCAGCACTAAAAAGAACCTAGAGTAAAACCCAGATCCTGGCTGGTCTGGTGGGACTGGTTGGATGACTCTTTTTCTTAGCAGCTTTTCTATTTCTAAGGCTGCTAATTCCCTCTGATTGGGTGGTACATCGGGGATTCATTTGATGGGTCTGGGAGTTAAATCGAATGGTATCTGGTAGCCTATGGATATTATTCTCTGCACCCAAACATCAAGATGCCAGGCTGGTAGATGCTGAGAAAAATTACCCCCGACTGCTTCCCCAGACTGCTTCCAGAGGAAAGCAATTGGGCCGCTGCTCAGGAGCGCTGCTAGGGTCTGCCGGAGAAAGAATCTCTAGCGCCCTGGTTACGCATACCCCCTCTACCCCCAAAAGGGGTGTCTTCCATATGAGTTGCCCCCTCTGCACCGGGGACATTGTTCACCACAAGTGTCAGGAAAGGATCCTTGGGATTTCTTGAACCACATCTTTTCTCCCTTCTGGTTCTTGGAGTAGGACCTCTGGGGGTTGAAAAAGTGTATGCCCACAGCAGACATGGTCTTTCCGTCTCTCACTATGTGCAAGTGTGTCTCGCACTTTGGGTCAAAAAAGTGCAGATTCGTCAACAGGTGCATTGACGAAGGAAGATTCAAAGGGGTCTGCAAAGTCACACAACCACATCCAAGCATAACATCTCATGACAACACCAGATGCGGCAGCTCAAGCTGCCTCCTCGGTGGTGTGAGACATCAGACACATCGAGGAGTTTGAGATGGATTCAAGGGTAGCTAGCTGCGAGGCGATAAAGTATCACACACCTCATCAGGCACCCTGCCAAAGAGGAAGACATTTTGGAAATTAGGTCTCTTTAGAGGCAAGTAAAAAAAAAAAAAAAGTGCCAAATAGTTCAGCGACCAAATGACAAAGGTGCTGAAGCATAGGACAGCTTCCCTAGTCCGTCCATAGTCCGGGACTCCCTGTTTAGAGGATGGACAGTGGAACTATTTTCTGCCAGTTCCCTCCCTCTTGGTTTCTGCCACCACGACCATAGAATCAACTATCAACTGCTTGGACCAGTGGGGCTGGTCTTCAGGTGTAGATAAAATTTTGTCTGGCCACTGGGGGACAGGTTCGACATTGTCCGGGGCCTTCCAGGCACACTGCACAATTAATTTAACAAGGTCCTCTGCTGGTGGGGTCACCCAGGAAGTAGATGGCCGGGTACGGAAGGCCTGCAGTAACACAGATTCCTCAGAAGAAGGGTTAGAGGACTTCCAGTCCCCCCGCTGCTTGAGGATTTCGAGAACGTCTCCAAATGAAACTTTGTCTGGGGGAGACCATAGGGACCCTTCCCCCTCATCACAATCAGTGTCTTCTGTGGTGCTTCCTCTTGCACTGTTTCTTCCGGGTGGCTCTCCAGTGTGATCTTCTGAGGAGGACTCTGGAGAAGGGGTTCTTGTGACTCCTGTGCCCAGGGTCCCGAAATAGCGGGTTGGGAGAGGTGCATACTGGGGGGGGGGGTTCTGATACTGATGTCATTGGTGCTGACTGTGAGCCTTTGGAATGAAGGACCATCTCTATCACTTGTACAGCAGGCCCACTCGAGGAGGGATGGAAGCTCGGAACTGGGATCAAACTCCACTCCGAAGAGCCCACTTCCAGTTGAGGAGTTCTGAGAGAACTGGAGGCCGTCGGAACCGTGGACATAGACGGTGCCAGCAAGAAAATAGGCGGCAGAATATTTACCAAGGTACAGACGGTCCAAGCACCATTCCAAGAAAGCATCGGCTCTATGCAGCAAGGGTGGTCAGTGCCGACAGGGGAAACACTGCTGTCAGAGCAGAGACAGTATTGTACCAAAGTGAACATTGGTACCAAGATCAGGGTGGATGCTGGAGGAAGATAAACAAGGGAAGATGTGGTAAAAGATTCTGAGCCAGGAGGGACGGAAGGTCTAGCTGGAATGAGCAATCCCCTAGATGCCAGAAGCTGGTCTACAACCCGCACTAGATCTAGTTCAGAAAAACTCCTAGTGGATCTAAAGGAGGCTGCTAAAGGGGAATCAGGTCTTTCTAGAAAGCGGCTAAACCTCTGCCCCAAAAAAGGGGTCATAAGATGGAGAATATCTTGTCCTTGGCAGGTATTACAGTTTTAGAAACTGTCGGCACCGTGACTGGGGATGGTGCCGAAGCAAGTACAGTTATCGGAACCGATGTGGGATCCAAGGATGGCACCGAAGTCAGCGGTGCCAAGGTGGGAACCAAAATAAGAGTGAATATCATGGTCGGCACCAAGGGAGAGGACACAGAGCTTAGTGCCGAACAGATCTGCGCTGAGGGCGCCAGCAAAGCACGGAACCGGCTCAATTCCGTAACTGACAGATGCAGGAACAAAGCGACTCCATTTTTCCTTATGTTTTTTGGTCTTTGGAGGGGGTGAGACCTCCGACCCAGAAAGAGCCTCCGAAAAAGGTGTCGAGTAAACCTTTTAAAGTAAGTTTATTTTTACGTTCTGCTAGTGTCCGATTACTAAAACTAGCACAAATGTCACAGTTAGCTTTAATATGAACCATGCCCAAACATTAGACACAACGAACATGTGTATCCGAGTTACGCATCTTACGTCCACACTTCTCACACTGTTTAAATCCCAACTTAGCTTTGTCTGACATGCTAAGACAACAAGGCTATCCTATACAAAAACTAAGGGAGAAAATACCAATGATATCGCTTCTGCAGGGGGCAGGCCCCCCTGCACCCCTGCAATGTTTTTTGGTTAAACTGCTTAGTTCTTCACAAATACATCCACATCCCCACAAGTACCCTTTACTACGGTTTTCCACAGTAATGGGACCCATCTGTATTCGGTATGAGGGTTGCTGCATGAAGTATATTTGCTACTTGGAATGCACTCAATTCCATTGCTGCTTTTTAAAGTAATTAACAGATTGACAGTAGAAGCTTGCTTGCCTATATTGGCAAAAATGTGTATGTGCAATATTTCGGTAGAAAAAAGTGTGCATGGCGATTAAAGAGACCTTCTGTGACTTTTTATCTGAATATGTTCTTTTAATGTACTATACTGAATGTACTACCATTATGGCATATAATATGAACATTTTTTTTTTTTACTCTTAAATGTCTTAATGTTCTTTTATTTTGAATGTACTATCGTGGAGCTTTTCTTCCTGGGCCTCCAGTGAAAATGGGTCAATGGCCCAATGGACTTTCCCAGTCAACAAAATAAATAAATAAATAGTGAAATGTGTACTGCATTATATGGCTGCACACATGTACAGTTACATTACTTGAAACATGTACAGACACTGCTACTGTGCCTGCACTACAAATCAATGTTTTTACACATTCAGTTGGCCGACAGAGGTGTCCCTCCTTTCCTTGCGTTTCTTCAGAAGTAGCAGCCAGAAAAGTAAACGGTATGCGTAGAGTGTTGTGCGGGATTTGGGCGGGGCTTGCTTGTCTGGTGGGGTAGTCTTCCAATACAAAACCCTTTTTACGCATGCCACCAATCCCGAATGAATATTCATACGGACGAACAAAACAGCAACATGTTTATTCATCAATTTACAAAAGCGTCACCTAGTGCAGGGTGAGCCTTCTATTACGCATGCGGGGATACTGCTGTAACTATTGATGAGCTTCCTTTACTAGTAATGTTACAATATAAAAATGAAAATACTGCACATATTTTTCACCCTCTTTTTTACTTTCAACACATAACAGGACTGTTATAGACCATCACATTCATTACTGAAGTGAAACTTATTACCGCTCGCTGTGCTCGTACTGAAACGCTAAAAAGTGAAACTGAAGTACTAAGTCAGCCTCTCCCGTACTGTAGTTCAGTTTATTAAACACACTCACTGGCCTAGTCGCCTTGGAGTCAAATTCCGAACACTTAGGGCAGGCTTTGACTTCCGTTCCGTACTCTTTTCAACACGCGCGCGCACGCAGTTTAGCTTCACACACAGACGTTGGAAGTCAAACTCCGCGTACGAAGGACGGCTTTGTCATATAAAAATCAATTCCCACACAGGTTCTCCATGCATCTTAAGCCAAGAAACTGAGCCGTTCAACAATATATATCTTTCTTCTAGTTTCTGAGAAAAAAACTGTTTTAGGAGTAAAAACTGGTCCTGCTCCCACACACAACCGCTGTCTTCTCTCCCTGGAGACTGCCGTACTCATATCCATCTGTCTACCATTATCTGCCTGCATTTGTACCAGTTTTAAACTACAGTAAATAAACAACTGTGAGATGTTGAGCCAGTTCAGTAACTCTTTTTTCAGACCAGACACACAAAAGCGAAACATATTATGACACATATATTCTGACGTTTTTGTCGGAAAGGAATGAAAACATTTTAAGAAAAGCATCCTATATTACAGCTCAACTCCCTAGATACCCTCCTGCAGCGTCCTGCTCCCCTGTTTCTGTTTCCCTCTAAAATAAGAAATGCACCTTTGAAAGACTTAAGTTGTGTGCTGCCTTTCAGAGTTTGGAATTAGAAGAAAAAAACTGTGTGTTTATATGCAGAAACCAATTTTCCTATCAGTTTGGAAAGTTTTACCTCCAGCTTCATGATCTCCAGATTCAGCTTTCTTTTCTACGATCTGCACTCCTCAGGAGATCAAGCAAAAGCTACCTTTCGGAGATGACAAACAGAAGAATGATAAATAAACACACAAATCCAAGTGTTATTTTCCACACAAATAGCACTTTCAAGTATTTCCTGTCAAATAATTCAATTCACTTCCTGTTCGTCTGTAAAATACATCCCTAAACCAGGATGATAACCTGATTAATATTCATAACATAAAGCACTGAAGTAGTGCCAGGAGGGGGTGGTTTATTTAAATATTTCATTACATGGGTTGGGTCAACACGAAAGACAAAGTTGCTCTGCGGGTCATGCATATTCATGTAGCTGTAGTTTCCTTTAGTTGCAAGCAGTGTATTGTCTTGTAAATTTTTGTTACACTTCTGTAGTCATCATTTTAGGCGATCAACAAGAAAAATCCAGTTTAAATAAGAAATATCAGGTTGTGTGTGCAGCAGCTTAAAATGCATTGAGACTCCTGTTTACTTTATATAGAATATGGCAAAAGTCCTATAAATGCATATCATAATAGCTGTGGAATAAGAAAATAAACTAAATACAAACTGATTGAATGAAAGCACTGGGTGAAATAACTTAATATCAAAATGCATTGTAAGGCAAGAAAAGCTAGACTGAACAAATCAGGGACGAATGTAGTAAAAATACCCAGCAGTTCACTGAATTTGTCTGCTAACGCTTTTAAATGTGTACAGTCATGTCATTTTCCTTGACATTTGCTGCTGTTAGCCAAGTTACTTGTATTCTCTTGCATCTATCCCATACATTCCTAAATTGTATGTATTTCAACATCACCCACTTCCCAGGTAAGCAGTTCTGCATTTCAAACACATTTTCTGTGATTTTTCTTGCTTCCTCATAACTGCCTCTTTCCAGATTCACTCAGTGCCATCTAGCTGTTGCACCTTCTTCTCAAAGTATGAGCACAGGTCACAGGAAATGAAGCCTTTATCAGTTCAGGATGCTAATTATTGCCTGTGGTGTTTATACCTCTGGGTCTGGCTGCACCAATGGTCCCAAGTCCTACAATTAGCTGGACTTCATGCATTTGAAAGCAGCCTGACTCTATTGCTCACAAGTCAATTGTGCATGCAGTACCCTAAACCTCCCCCCTTAGATATTCTTCCTAGATCTCAAATATTGCATATATAGAAATCATATCTAAAGAGGTGCACCTGTTATGTATCTTGGGCCACTTCAAAATTCTATGTCTTGTAACTCTTAACACTGTGTTGAGATGATTATCTTTCTTTAATTTGTGCACACCTATGCTAGATCTGTGTCACAGTGCCATAACAAGAAGAAATGAGCTGGGTGTAAGAGAAAAGGTTGTTTAAACATTTAAGTGATAGTTGAATGAGCAGAAACACGACACAGACCAGAAAAGATGTAGGGAACCACAGGCGACTCAGAATACACACCACCAATGTTTTAGTCAGTTTTATTTAGCGCTTTTGTCTTGGTCACAGACTTCTTCAGAATACCATCTATTTAAAATTGACCATCTTAAATACAAAACACCAGCCTCTCATTGGTTAAAAATAACAACATATCCCTCCCTTAAAAATCCTTCACAATATAATGTGCAAACAACATACTAAATTACACCAAGCAAATAACTTAAAAAATCTTGAAATAAATTCAGACTTCTAATTACTAAACATTAAATAAAATAAAAATGTACAATTGTGAAAAATGTTATAAAAAATACACAGACTTCAATTTTAGCAGTGAACTTAAGGAAAGTCTCTCATTAAGCCCAGGCATTTGGCAGTCATTGATTTTAATCTGCCACTTAAGCTCTTTAAATTCTAGGAAGTCATCAGATCCCCCCCGGGGTCCCAAATCTACATGGTCTATGGCACAAAATTTAAATGTGTGAGTGGGATGTGAGCTGATATGTTTAAAAAGGGCATTGTTCTCATTCCTGTGAGTAATATCATAAATATGCTGATATACCCTTTGTCTTAATGCCTTTTTTGTTTTTCCCACATAAAACCCATCACATCAATCATAGACTGCTACATAGACCACTCCTTTAGAATGACAATAATATTTTTAGTAGGTTTAATACTACCAAAGCTCTTGATTATAAGTTTATCTTTGTCTATCATATACGGGCACTGTGGGCATCTCCCACATTTGAAACTACCTCCTTGGTTGATTTTTTTACCTTTCTTTCCAACATTCCCTTCAGTGAGATTTCTTTCTTATAAACTACTACCGGTTTATCTCCCACTACTGTGTTGACCTTAGTGTCCAAACTAAATATTCTCCAGAATTTCAAAATGATGTTCATAATATCATAGAACTCAGTGCTATAAGGTAGGACAAGGGCTCTACCAAAATTGTTCTCTCCATTCAGTTCCATTTCACCCCTGACCCCAGAGCCACTAGATAGGAGGGATTGAAATATACCACCCTCTCTTTTCCTTTTGACCTCATCAGCAATATCTTCCACAAATTTGTCAGGATAGCTTCTCTTACCCAACATACCTTTCAATATTATACTTTCTTGCAGAAAATCTTCCTTCTCTGAAATTATTTTTGCTATCCTGACATACTGCCCCTTTACTAGGGCTTTCTTTTGGTGAATGGAGTGACAACTATTGAAGTGCAAAAGTGAGTTGGAATATGTGGGCTTCCTATATAAGTGGGAGGTGAACGTTTTCCTTGCTAAAGCTAAAGCTAAGCACTAAATAAAACTGACTAAAACATTGGTGGTGTGTTGGTACTGAGTTGTCTGTGGTTCCCTGCATCTTTTACTGGTCCATTTAAGTGATAGTTCATATGCCCAGCTTTCAACCTGACAATGTTTGGAAAGACTATATTATTTGAATTTGTCCTATATGCAATGTAAATCAAACCAGATTTCAAGTCTCTGTATTTTCCTTCAGTTGCCTGTTCTACATAAGATATTTTTTAGAGGATGGTGTAGGTGTTTAGGCAGTAGACAGAAGATAAAAAGAGATGCAGAACATAGCAAAGGAATTGTGATGTTGAGAGGTAGTGCCAGCTGTGCTAGGGAAGTAGGGCAGTGCATGTGTAACATATTCCAGCACAGCTAGCTGGAGTTTTGTACAGAATTATATGTCATTTGAATATCAAACAGATTTGTACTGATGCTCGTGTTACAAATGCATTTGTGAAGTGCTTGTGCCAAAAATGTATCCACAGTGGGTCCTGTTGGACAGAAAAAAATATACAAGTAAACTGTTGAAATGTATATATTTTAACAGAGGATACTGGAAGAAAAGGGGATGAGATCAAACCCAGCTAAAATTAAGAAAAATAGCCTTAAATTAAATTACCTGGTTTAGGCCATAAAGATTGTATCTCACAGTTCTGAATGTAGCCAGAGACGCAATGTCTGTGAGAAGCCTGGCTTATTAGTTTCGGCAGGGAGGATGGAATTATTTTATAGCTCCAAGATGGTGGAATAAGCTTTAGCAAAGCACTAGGTGTGTATTGTAACACATCTGTGATAGATTCTGTTTCATCTTCTAGTAAAGGGGGTAATGTGGGAACCATAGAGTCAGGTGATCAGATGTGATATTTTGTAGCCAGCACTGAAATGATATTTAGATACGAGTGAGAGATTGCATTCAGTATTCTGTGTTGGATCTGACAAGAAAGATCACTCACCCACTTCATCTTGCCTTGCTCTAGTAAGTGAACAAGGGAATAGTAATTCTTCAAGTAGTTAGGAATATAGTGAGATTAGCTAGTACTGTTTTTCTGTATCTGTGTGAGTCTATCAATCTGTGTTGTTTTTATATTTCCTGTATCTGAAATTCTGGTGTTTATTGTCAATAGATATTCAGTATTTTCATGTTCTTTTATTATTTATTATTAAATATGTTACTTTTCATTGTGGCTGGTCCCTTAGAAATATTTAACCTTTGAGAGTACTTATATTTATTTAGTGACACTGTGGCTTCACACTTCTGAAAGTCTTACTGTTTGGTTAACATTACCATTGGTATTAGTATTAATTCTACTCAGTATAATTGGGTACCCTTGTAAGACCCTTAGAGTATAGCTGGCTGGCGGCAATGTAACTACCTTATAGTCTGGGTAATGTGTGCCAGCCTTTCTCAGGTGTATATATGTGTGTGTGGGGGGGGTAAATCAAATCTCAAAGTGTGTGTGTGTGTGTGTGTGTGTGTGTGTGTGTGTGTGTGTGTGTGTGTGTGTGTGTGTGTGTGTTAGCTACTTGGAACAGGGATACAGAGCCCTTTAGTGGACAGTGTGGAGTTTTATTTGGAGCCTGGAGAGAGAGAGAGAGACCAGCCCCAAGACTGGAGTGTGTTCCCTGTGTGCTCTTAAGGGAAACTGTGCTTGATGAAGAGAGTTGTATCTAAAAAATACTGTGTATGCCCATTTCTCTCAAAGAGAATGTTCCCCCACCGGTGTCAGTGGTGAGGATTGAGGCTCCTTGATCACTGGCCCAGAGGAGGGACATCACAGGAATAAATAAGGGTGACTTGGAGTGTGAGTAGGTACTAATTACTCTACAATTTAAGTATTCTGGGTAAAAAGATGGGGATCGGCAAACAGTGACACAGGAGGTGGTGAACATTGCTTTTATCACAAAATTATGAGGCAGTGACAAGAAGGAATAGAACATGGAAGTGCCTGAGTATTAAGTTGTTGAGAAATGACAGAGATGGGTGTGGAGTAGCAGCAGAGCCATAAAGAGGGCATGGTGAAGGGAGGTGGTTACCTCAGGTGTGAGCTGTCAGGGGACATGATTGATAAGTGCTGGTGGTGCAGAAATTCAGTATCAACATTGATTTATGAAGCCATGAGGACAATGCAGCTTGATAAATGAATGCCGATACTGCATTTACTGCTTGACTAAACAGTTTAGTGTGAGGTGAGTGTGTGTGGTAGCAACCATAGCAAGTTGTTTGCTACAGATTTAAGAAGCAGCTTGTTATAGTTGCAGGACCAGAGAAGAGTTTTTTTTCCTTGCTCTTTAACTTTGAGTTGGGCTTTTGTTTGTTCCTCAACTTTGAGTTGAGGGGATGACAGTTTTTGGATCTGCACAGGACACAAGATAAACTAGCTACAGTTCCGCAAACTAGGAATGGGATAGTTGTGCATCCAGGGTCAGAATCTGTGTTAAGGTCTCTTGCTGCTAAGTTATCAGAAGGTGTGGAGAGCTAGTGGACAGTGCATCAAACTCCAGGCCCAACAACAGGTGAAGATATGATACTGGAGGAGAGATTAAGGGAGTGTGATAGGAGAAAGAGGGTAATAGTGGAGAATCTTAATCTCCTAGGAAATAGATTGGGAGATTCTGAGCTCTAGGATAAAGAAGCTGTAGAAGATGAATGAGGTCTTCTAGCATGAGTGTTTTAGTCAACTTGTGCAGGACTATACCAAAAATGATAGAATTCTGGATGAGGCCATAACCACAGCAAAGGGTGTAATGTATGTCCCAGTTGTGGCAACATTAGCCAAAAGTAATTATGCTACTGTATGCCAGCTCTATTAGCATAGAGGGATAATGCCCCAACTATATCCCTGGGGTCCTAAATTTGATTATCAGCTCAGTTGCCTGCTGGAGCCTGCAAAGGGAAGAGAGAAGTGTTGTGGCATTCCTGGTCTACCTTTCTTTGTGGGATGATGTGGGAACATATGTATGGGGTGCCCAATCTTATGGCAGAGTCCCCAGTGTAGACTGGAGAATACAAGGCAGTCTTGAGGGCTTACATTACTTTAGAAGGGGCAGGCAACTCAAGAGCTAGTAAATACAGAGAGCAAAAATGGTTGGCTGTGTGGGCACTCAATATTCAGGATCTGTGGTTCACACAGGAAGGGTAAACATATTTAAATAGCTTTAAGGGGGGTGACTCCACAAAATGACTACTTTTAGGCCTGATGACAACAGCCAATGACCAAGGAGAGGGAAAGAATGTTATGGTGAAATTAACATAAAGGGCAAACAACACAACATAGCCACTGGGCTTAAGAATACAACAACATGTTGGGAGAGAAAAATTTTTTTTTCAGCCACTAAGCTGTGTTGTAGAATAGCTTAAATTGGCAGAAACCAAATGTGCAGGTCTAGTAAAAGTTCTTTGGCCTCTCAAAAGACAATAGCAGTCTCACACTGACCAGGAAGCAGTCACAACTTAGTCTGACCTCAATTCCACTACAAAAGAGAACCCGTATTAACAGACCACTTAAATGGCAAAATCAGTGCAGCTATTTCCTGGAATTACATGCTGCGGTAGTACGGCGGTAGCATTGTTACCTCACAGCAAGAGGTTCTCCCGTTCGATGTTTGGCTGGGCTTGGGAGTGCATTCTGTGTGGAGTCTGCATGTCCTCCCCGCGGTTGGGTAGCATTCGAAAGACATGCGTGCATAAATGGGC
This sequence comes from Protopterus annectens, assembly GCF_019279795.1. Taxonomy (NCBI): domain Eukaryota; kingdom Metazoa; phylum Chordata; order Ceratodontiformes; family Protopteridae; genus Protopterus; species Protopterus annectens. The sequence continues at coordinate 1,048,795,705 of NC_056726.1, forward strand.
ATGCCTTCGTTGAAGGTTGGGTGTCGAGCTGGCACCTCGGCGTTTCGTAAAAATCTACTGCCAATCATTAGCGGACCGGAGTTCCGCTGTGGCGACCCCTTACTGGGAAAAGCCGAAAGACAAACAACAACAACAAATGAATACAGGCTCAAAGAACTTTAAAAACACTTACTCAGATGTTATGAAACACCAATTAAATTAATGATTTAAAATTAGCTAAAAGATATGTAACAGTAACTTAAAACAGAAGACAAGAAAGAATATAGCTAAATCAAGGATATACCATTAAAATGAACTTATAACAGATAAAAAAATGAGAATGTTTTTTAATACTTAGCTCTGTTGTAGAATAGCATGAACTGCTTAGGCATAATGTCCTTAAACCCAATACAGTGCCAAAGCATTTGTTATTTATTTCACAGAATGGTATTGTAATTTTGCTTAGCAATGTCTGGAAGTTTAATACTTATTAACTAGCACTTGTCTTTTCTAGTAGTTCTACATGCATACCCTGTACCTTCATAAGTCAAGGTTCGGAAGGGTGTCTCCTTGGATGGTCAGGATAGCATTCCTGTGGTCACACTGAGCTAGAAGCAGCTAGCTACATGGACTCATCTGGTATGATTCCTGTTTGGGAGCTATGGTGCCAGCATCATGGTCAGATGATATTCCAGAATTAACTCATGTATGAACAAACACCTGACTGTTCTTTGATTATGGAGAGTGATACAGTCATGCATTGGGAAATGCATCTGGTCATCTATCTTCCTATGGCTAGGAATTAGTTCATCTTCCATTCAAGGATTACAGCCTTTTTGAGGTATGACTGTGGTCATCTGGTTTATTTTCATTACTTGTGTTCAGTCTTTGCAAGTACTCATTCTGAACTGCTTAGCCTTCTGAGTCCTTCCTGTCTAGGCATACCCAAGATAATGAAGACATTAACGTTGCTGCATCTCTGGCTCCTGACAAGGGTCCATTCTGGTTCTATTTATTCTTCATACATTTGCCTTTACTAAGAGAACTGCTTGGGGAATTCAGTATCACTATTTCCAACTGATAAAGAGCTTTGGCCCTTCTTTCCTCAGGACTAAATGCCTGCTTGTGAACTCCCCAAGTTATGGCATGGACTGCACCCAAAATGAGATTACTAGTAATCAGCTGAAGTTTAATGTCTCCAAGATTGTACCTATAGAAATTCATACCTCCTCAAGAAATGTCAATTGTTTTGTAAAATTGAAACAGCTTTTATGCTATATATGCTTGTTAATACTAAAATGATGAATGGTTCTTCCATTTCCTTAGCAATTTGAGAAAATTGGAACATGATGGCAGTGCAAATTTGATTCACTTTACGTGGTGTGTTTTATACTTTACATTAAGCATATTTTCTGCTTTACCATCATTTTCATATTGTAACTCTATACGAATTGCAGAAGGAGTCATTACTGGGCACATTGCGGGTGCTGAAAAGAGCACTTTTGGCTAACATCAAAGATTGAAACAATACAAATTTCATGAACTTTAATTGTAGTTTGACTTAAGAATGGGGTGCATTCCCATCATGGTATTAGAAACCCAAAAGACTTGGAGAAATTAAAAAAGACAGAAAATTGTTAGTAAATTGGTAACCTGTTAATACATTTTTTCATAAGTTTATTTTATTCATTTCATATGCTTTCAGCTTGTGGGTTTGTTTATTTGGGCCCTATTTTTGATCTCTGCAACACCTGATAGCCACTTCTGATCTGGCCATTTTCCTGTTTCCTGCTGCTACCTGTGATTTTCTTGTTGGTGTATCAGTTAGTCACTCTTCACTGGTGAAGTGAAAAGAGTAATCTGCAATATTTGTTAGTTGCTACTTGATGAATTTTCTAGAAGTCCTGCTCCTTGGCAAAGGAGGAGATGTGAGTTAACTGCTTTTGCTAGTGGATCTATCCATAAGGGAAGGGCTGTAGCTCTAGCTCGCTGCTTGTATGACATCTAGAGGAAGTGCTGGGTACTGCACCCACAGAAATCAAGAATACCGTGTAAACAATACCCAGCAGTGAATCTTGCACTAGCTGGAGAAGTCATACATAGGTGTTATTGTTGTTGTTCCTTCGGCCTTTCCCAGTTAGGGGGTCGCCACAGCAGAACTCTGATCCGCTAATGATTGGCAGTAAATTTTCACGGTGCCAAGGTGCCAGCTCGACGCCCAACCTTCAACGAAGGCATGCCCATTCATGCATGTCTTTCAAACACCACTCGACCGCAGGGAGGACATGCAGAATCCACACAGAAGGCTCTTCAGCCAAGAGTCGAACAGGAGAACCTCTTGCTGTGAGGCAACAATGCTACCACTGCACCACCACGGCTCGCACAAAGTCATGCATAGGTGCACAGATGCATTTCAAGGACGGTAGCATGTAGTGGAGCTCAAAAGTTATGCAGTGGTGGTGATTAAGGGCTCTAGAGTTTGGGAGGACTAGCCACATTAAAAACACTAGCAGTCTGAATCTTTGATCTTTTATTAGAAATTGAGACATTCTGGGGCTTACGCTGTTTTAAGATTTTCTGATTCTTACAAAGATGTCACTTAATTTTTATTGGATATTCATAAATCTTCTAAGAAATTATTGAAATTTTATTTTTGCATTAGTCTGTCCTTAGTTAAGTTTTATCTTAATAAATAACAGATATATTGCACAGCTTAGAAGTGCATGACATCACATTTGGCATTGCAGAAACATTGAATTTGTCCGTACGAGAAGTTACAGATTATATATTTAAGCATATACATTTACTAAAGAAATCATTTCAGCTCTACCAAGCCAATCACAAATAAGTACTTAGAAGTGATTTCAAACAAATAACCTTATATAAAAGATACATTAGCTTTAGGTGATATTAGAATAGCCATATAAGGAAAACAGCAGCTGTCAGTGCACACATTTTTTCTCTGGATTTACTAGTCATTGGTGTCAGAAATTGTAGGTCTTCTGGCCTTTGATATCTGAAGCAGTCACACAAATATGACTACGGTTGTCATGAATAATTCAGAGTGATGCTTTCTAGGTTACACAATTTAGTGAATAAGCATATAATGCAATTTTTAAAAATAGCTGCAATTACTTTAAGTAATGGCAGGATATGAAAACACATTTCCCCTACAGAAAGAAGGGATGTCACTGAACAAGACTCAGAGAATGGAGAAAAAAAAAGAACTTGTTCTGGCATTCTGACATGTGAACATTTGGATTGCTTGGTATCTACACTGTCTGTTATAATAAAGCCTTGTTATCTGGCTTTTACATCTCCGTTATTTGCCTGTTTTGAATTACTAGACCTTTGCCTCTCTGTGTTTCTTGCTATCTGTTGGAGATGGGTTTATATCATTTCATCTAAACTAATTTCATTGAAAACTTTCTTCACAACAAATATACCTTAAAACATGTTTTTGCACTGGGGCAAGCCCCCCTGTACATCCCCATTTGGGAACATTTTCTCCTACACCCCCTTAATTATATATAGTAACTCAATGGTTGCACAACCTTGGAGAAAAATAAAAACACTGCATACAGTGAATCAGTGCTGCAGCAAAAGCACACATCTAAAATGTGGGGGTACAGTCATCTACAAAAGTGGGGGTACAATCATCTACAAATGTGGGGGGTACAACATCATGCTGACTATTGCAGTCCACACATACTCTGCTACAATCACTTCCATAATAATTCCTATGATAATAAATGACACCTTCAGATACGTTCTATGCACTTCTACACTTTTTAATGAAATGAGTTTGGATGAAGTGATATAAACCCATTGAAGCTATGGTTCTATTTTCTGGGAATGTATTTGTCTTTTTTGTCTTTGTTGCATGCTTTATATGAATTAATCTTCTGTTGTATCTTTTTGTTAGGGGACCATCTTTGCAGAATCTTTATTAAAAATAACTGTTCTTACTGGAAACTTTATTGCTCTGCAAAGGGATGTCTGTTACTCAGGACTATTAATTTATTACCAAATGTATTACAGTTCGGAGTATTATTAGTTATTCTACAGACCTTCTTTTTACTTCACCTTTTACACACAGTGATGTCATTTAGTTACATTATACTGTTATAGGAGACATCAGATCTTAAACTGGCAAAACAGAGCACAGTGACATAAGTAAGTTGGTGTCTTTGGTATGTTGGCTACTTTAGTCACCAGGCCTTGCTTATTGAGAAACACCATACAGAATTTCTGTCCTGACATACCCGATGAACTAGCTGTTTTAATCTTACAGGTACTGGGGTTCTGGGCACCAGTAGTTTCTTAAGAGTACTACATTATAATGTCAAGTCCATATTCAACAATATCAGTATTATTCTTATCCTGCTGTGTGAGTGACCTGGCTTTTATTAAGGAAACCTGGATACACAAAAGTTTAGTCCATATCAGACAGATGCTGTGCCCCTGGGCTGACTATCATTCATTGCCCTAGGCCAGACAAGATAAGGGATGGGGTAATCATTTATTGCCCCTCTACACTGAGATTAAGATAATGACTAAGGCTACTATTTAAGTATGCTGTGGGAACAGGAACAAGCTATGGCTACCTCCTTGTCTGCCATCCACCTGGTACTGTAAGAACATTCCTACAAAGGTCATTGACTCCCCTGTTGATTATGTTTTGAAGCTCCCATATTTGGTAGAGATCAGTCAATTTAACATCTGTCTTGATGATGGCTTTGTGGCTCTATTGCCTTTGCATTACTTAAAGTTTGTTTTTGCTTCGTTGGTAACTTTGGTTACCAACCATTTTGAAAATGTGCTTAACTAGGGATGGAATTCTAGCTTTTTGTGTCAACCTCTGATATGGTAGTGAAACTTGTCTCATGGACAAAACACCACCTTGGTTTATTCATATTTGTTTCCCCTCAGTTATGGCACACTAGTCCTGGGTGAACTGCAGGATTTTGCTTGCTGTAATTGTTGATCAGTTAACCCCATACCGTCCAACAATTTCTTTTGATGCTGAGTGCAGGTGGTCTAAAAGAGGTGTTTATGCCTTACAATAATTCTATTTTGGCCCCATCATCTCTGCTTGCCCCATCTTGTGTACACCTTGTATACACAAGCCCTCATTTGATGCCAAAATCCATCAGCTAAAGAGAATGAAATGGAGACATAAGCATAAATGAAGATGTTATGGATCCTTTAGTGCCAAACTTACTCTTGACAAAAAAAATATGTAACCTATCAAGCAAAGATCATTCAAAAAGACAACATTCTTTACAAGGCAGATCTCCACGGAACTGAATTAACTTTCAGTTGCTTGACAGATTAATTATGATGTAATTATTTTGCCTAAAGAGTGTTTACTTCTGAAGAATTTAACAGGCCACTTGTTTGAATCTGAGTTAGCATCAGTTAGGACAGCTTCTTCTTCTTCTTCTTCTTCTTCTTCTTCTTCTTCTTCTTCTTCTTCTTCTTCTTCTTCTTCTTCTTCTTCTTCTTCTTCTTCTTCTTCTTCTTCTTCTTCTTCTTCTTCTTCTTCTTCTTCTTCTTCTTCTTCTTCTTCTTCTTCTTCTTCTTCTTCTTCTTCTTCTTCTTCTTCTTCTTCTTCTTCTTCTTCTTCTTCTTCTTCTTCTTCTTCTTCTTCTTCTTCTTCTTCTTCTTCTTCTTCTTCTTCTTCTTCTTCTTCTTCTTCTTCTTCTTCTTCTTCTTCTTCTTCTTCTTCTTCTTTCTTCTTCTTCTTCTTCTTCTTCTTCTTCTTCTTCTTCTTCTTCTTCTTCTTGTTCTTCTTCTTCTTCTTCTTCTTCTTTTTCTTCTTTTCAGTTATCTGTCTGGTTTTAACGCATAACCTGCAATTTGTGGCACAGACCAATGGCTAACAAGACTGTCTCTTGCTGGCTTTGATGTGCTGGGCCTTATGATTTATGTCATCATGTCCCCTTCTTGAAGTAATTGTATCTTTCTATCTTTATTAACTTACTGAGTCCTGAGCAGCAGCAACAATCTAATTAATCATTTTGTTTCCTGAAGTCTTTAATGCCAGGAATATATTGCTTCCTGAGAAGGTTTTCAAAAGTTGTGCTGTAAAAAAGCATATGGGTTCATAGGTGTGTACTAGGCTAATGGCCCTGGAGCCTTTACAAGCCTAGCCCATAGGATTACCCTGGCATTGTGCCGCCTGACCTTAGTTCCCAGTGCCTCTGTCGAGTAGAGCCACTGGAGTGATCCCCGGGGTGAATTTTCTATTTCCCATCCACTCATCAAGATTTCCCTTGAAGAAGGCCAGTGAGGTCCTCTGTTTGACATGTATGGGAAGTTTATTCCATAGCATGGGCAGTCTCTGGGTTATGAATCTGTCCCTCCAGTATGTTCTATTGATTGTGGTAGTGAGATTGAGGTCTCTGGAGTGTCTGGTGCAGAGGGATTGGGATTTCTTTAAATGTAGCATTTCTAACAGAGCTGGGTCAGACATGGCTTTGTAAGTCAAGCAGAGATCACCTCTAAGTATGCAATATGAGACAGAGAATAGTTGGAGTTTTTTGAGTCTGTCCATATAGGACAAGTGTTTAAGGCCTAGGATCTTCTATGTGAGGTACTTTTGTGGCCTCTCCAGTTGTTGCAGGTGTCTAGTGAAGTACATGCCAAATGGGGCATTGTAACTGGCCTAATGAGGGAAGAGTAGAGGGAGACAATGACCTCTTTCTTCCTGGATGCAAAACCCTTAGTAATGAGATGTGCCACATAGAAAGACTTTCTGACCACAGTGGCAATGTGGTGGTCAAAAGAGAGGTTGCTGTCAACCTGTGTTCCCAGATCTCTTAATCATATTAAGTCATATGATTTGCAATATCTCCAAAATGTTGCAAGTTACAAAAAAAAAATTTAAAGCAGCAAAGTTCCTGCGATGATGGTTGGCTCTGAATTTATATTACAGTGTTATGAAACAAAAATATTTTTTATAAAAAATACTAGTATTATGCACAAAAGATCATATTTTTGTAATTGTGCCTGTGCTAGAGAGACACATGGTATCAGTAACAAACCTGCTCATGTGTCTATGAGTTTAACAATGATGAATGACGACTTGGTATCACATTGTTGTTTTGAAATCCTGGATGAATATTCAAGTTTTGCATATAATATGCTCACAATATTTCAAAACAATAGTATTAATCTACATAAGGAAATTAATAATGGCAAACTTTTATACCTTACTGTTGTGTGCCACATTGCAGTATTTGCTAATCTGCATATTACACAGCTTTGATGATACTCATGCAGATATGAAAATATTGCTAATATTCATAACTGTTTTATCACACAAGCACTTAGATCTTAGTACATCTTCAAGTTCCCTGATATGATTTAGTATAAAGTTTTCCTTAAAGTCGGTACTTGCATAGGACCCCCCCAACACATACACAAACAACATGGCAGTATCACACTCCATTTCTGCATTATTAATAGAATCGTGAAAATACTTCATACATTCATAACTTTTGTGAACAGTGATGGCTTTATAATACATGCTAATGAAAATCATGTCAGCAGTCAGCCTGCACACTTCTCCTTCCTACCTACTGCACAACCTACCATTCATGACATATTAGTCTTCATATTGCTAATATTAATAAGTTATTCTTCAAGCAAACATATGCATGGATGTGTTTTTACAAAAGTTTGATTAATGTCATTTTTCTAACACTCACTATTTGCACAGCTCCACAAAATGACAGTATCACACTCCAATTTTTGCATTATTAATAGACATGTGGCAGTTATTTCAGATTAGTGCAGTCAGCACAGATGAGTAAGGCTGTAAACCAGTGGCTGCTGGTGACTTCAAATCAAAGGGAGACTGCAGGAGACAGCTGAATGGGTGCAGCCAGCTAGAAAAAGGGGCTGAGCTATGTTATAGTGGGATCAACACTAACTTGCTTACCAATTTACAGAAAATAAGCGCTCAGTCACTATTGCACATACTGAATATTCTACCAGCCAGTAAGTGGGAAAGACAATATGTCAATAGTAGGTTGCCTTGGGGCAACAAGGGTACCAAACTACCACAAGAGGTTATATCCTATTGTAGTGAATGGCAAAGAGGCCATTACTGAGAGAGACACAGCCTCTGACATAACCATTGTAAAGCCTGCAATGGTTACAGAGGAGCACTACTTGCCTGGGCAGCCTACTCCAGTCAGAGCTTTAGGAGGGACCCCATTCCAAATACCTTTGGGTAGGGTTCCCCTTGACTGGGAGGGTGGAAAAGAAAACCAGCAAGTAGGTGTGTTGGAGGATATCCCTGCAGATGTCCTGATAGGGAATGATTTTGATAGTGCTGTACCATGTGCTTGTGCAGTTACATGCAGTCAGGTTTGCAGACAAGCATGTGGGTCTGGAAGCCTGGGGGAGACCCAGACAGACTGCATACTTGCAGCCAGGACTGGTGAGGTGGTTACTTCAGGTTGGGAGCTACACTGTAGCAGTGAAAATGAATGTGAGCCACAGCTGCTTGTGGGTACTGATGTTCCCTTGGACAGAGTGACTGCAAAGGTAGAGGTGAGTAGTAGTACCCAGGCAAACAGTGAGGCACCACTGTCAGAGGATGCCAGACTTCCTGTGGAAGGGGAGCTGGGAATGGTTACAAAGAGAGAGTTGAGACAGGTTCAGCTCTCAGACCCTACATTGCAAGGCCTGAGGCAGGTAGCTAGGGAGGCACCTGATTCTCAAGGGAAGGGGGAATCTGTATACTGGGACAAAGGGTTACTGTACAGAGAGTGGACCCCTGAGAGAGGGCTAGCAGGTGACAGAGTACAGCAGTTGATAGTGCCTTGAGCTTGCCGTCTGGTGCTTCTAGCCATAGCCCACGATATTCCCTTTGCAGGTCATATGGGCATAAAACGTGTAAAGAGACGTATTATGCAGAACTTCTATTGGCCTGGAATTTCCAGACATGTAACAGGGTACTGCAGGACCTGTGAGCAGTGCCAAAAGGTAGGTAAGGCAGGAGACAAGGTGAGAGCTCCTTTGATGCCTTTGCCTGTGATTGAGGAGCCATTTCAGAGGGTAGCTATGGATATTGTGGGGCCTCTGAGTACCCCAAGTTCCACAGGGAAAAGTATATCCTAGTGGTAGTGGATTATGCTACATGATAGCCTGAGGCAGTGGCTCTGTCCTCCATTGGGGCAGAAAAGGTGGCAAATGCTTTGCTAGAGATTTTCAGCAGGATAGGCTTCCCAACAGAAATACCGACTGACAGAGGTGCCAATTTCATGTCAGACCTGCTGGCTTGTCTGTGGAAGTCTTGTGGGGTGAAGCACCTGAAGACCACCCCTACCATCCCCAGACTAATGGTCTTATTGAGAGGTTAAACTCTACAATCAAGTCCATGCTACAGGAATTTGCAGACCATTTCAAGAGGGAGTGGGACAAATATTTGCCCCCATCTGTTTTTTGCTTACAGAGAGGTTCCCCAGGAATCCACAGGTTTTTCATCCTTTGAGTTGTTGTATGGGCATAGGGTGAGGGGACCTCTAGATTTAATTCAAGAGGAGTGGGAAGGTGAGTGTGAACCTCACAAGGAGTTTGTTGTGGCATATGTCCTAAACCTCAGGGCAAGGCTCAGGGAACTCATGGGCTTGGCCTAGGAGAACCTGGCAGAAGCCCAACGATAGAAAAAGGTGTGGTATGACAGGAATGCTCGAGCTAGAGAGTATGCTGTGGGGCAGCAGATAATGGTTCTCATTCCTGTCAGACACAACAAGCTGCAAGCAGCTTGGGAGGGACCCTACAAGGTAGTAAAAAAGGTAAGTGATGTTAACTAAATGGTGTAACTGCTAGGCAGAAGGCAGGGGCACAAATCGTACCATGTTAACATGATGAAATCTTACCATGATAGGGAAGCCCTTGTGCTGAGCATTTCCAGTGGATTGTAGGAGGAGTCTGAGGGAGATCTGGTGACTGATCTCCTCAGTGAGGCTCAGAATGACACCTCAGTGGAAGGGGTAGCAATGTCCCAGCAGCTATCTCCTACCCAAGTTCACGAAATCCGAGCAGTATTACAGGAGTTTGGGGACATGTTCACTAGGAAACCAGGTGTACCCACCTGGTGCAGCACCAGGTGGATACAGGACCCCAAAGGTCTATTAGGAAGGCCCCTAATAGGGTGCCTGAGAGAGTCAAACAGATGCTGAGGGAGGAGATACAGGAAGTGTTGGGACTAGGGGTGATTCAAGAGTCCAATAGTCCCTAGGCCTCCCTAGTGGTGCTGGTGCCAAAGAAGGATGGCAGCACCAGGTTCTGTGTGGACTACAGGAAATTAAATAGACACACAGAGTCAGATGCTTACCCCAAGCCTAGGACAGATGAGGCCCTAGAGCAGCTGGGTGGGACTAAGTATCTTACAACCATTGATCATACCAAGGGTTACTAGCAGGTGCCCTTGACTCCCAGTGCTCGAGAGAGGTCAGTCTTTGTGACTCCTTTTGGCTTGTATTAATTCACAAAGAAGCCATTTCAGATGAAAAATATCCCAGAAACTTTTCAGAGACTGATAGATCATATCCTAGCAGGAACAGGAGGGTTATATCTTGCTTACCTAGATGATATTGCCATCTACAGCCATTCCTGGCAAGAGCACCTTCAATATGTCAGGGAAGTGCTGGGCAGCTACAGAGGGCAGGGTTGTCCATTAAGCCGAGCAAATTTTAGGTGGGTATGACAGAGGTCTCCTACATGGGACATAGAGTGGTGAGTGGTAAGATCAGGCCAGCACCTGCCAAAGTACAAGCCATTCAGGCATGGCCTGCACCTGTTACCAAAAAGCAGATGAGTGGCATTCTTAAGGACAGCAGGGTACTACAGAAAGTTCGTCCCCAGTTATAATACCATAGTTGCTCCCCTCACAGACCTGACAAGGAAGAACAGGCCAGATATGGTCGTGTGGACCACAGCATGTGGGCAGGCGTTCCAGAAGCTTAAAGGAGCTTTGGGAGGACCCCCTGTGTTAGCCAGTCTAGATTACAGCAAATAATTTGTTGTGCAGGTGGATGCTTCAAACCATGGGGTGGGGGCTCTACTTAGCCATATGTCTTCAGAGGGAGAAGACCACCCAGGGGTTTATCTCAGTTGTGGCTCCAACCTACAGAATGCTATGCAGCTGTATAAAGGAATGTCTAGCCATAGTGTGGGCACTGCAGAAACTTCAGCCTAATCTATATGGAAGAAAATTCACTGTAGTTACAGATCACAACCCCCTAACATGGTTAAACAGAGCCAGCCAGCAAAATGCCAAGTTGCTAAGATGGAGCCTTGGGTCGCAAGCATATGATATGTCAGTGCAGCACCACAGTGGGATTAGCAATGCCAACTCAGATGGGCTCTCAAGACAGGGAATGGAGTAAGGTATATTCAAATCAACCTAACCCTCTCAAGCAACGCTTCTCAAGGGTCACTTGAAAAACTAGCTTGAGTTCTTCAGGGGGGAGATGTGTGAAGATAGGTGAAAGCTGCCAGCCTAGCCAGATAGACTTTTGTAGATAATTCTGTCATTTGTAAATATTAATGTAAGTCACAGGCTTGTTTTCTTCAATGTGAAAAGATTGCACTGGATATTGAGCTGCAAAAATGTAACAACAGTGCACTCTGCTGTAAGAAAGCTAAGTCAAGCATTTTATGACTGTCTTTGATGTCAAAATTCGGAGCCAATATGTCTAGAGGGAGGCATCCTACCTATTGTTTTAAGACCAGAGTTAATGGCTAGAATTTGCATGTATAAATGTCCTTTATTGCTCTGGTTTCTGACCAGGTGTAAAGAATGTAAATGTAGTTTTTGTTAGCCTGGGAACACCAGAGAAGTGTGAAGAATGATGTCATGTGAAGCAGCCCTGTGTTATCAATTTAAAGAGAGAGAATCAGAGAGCTCAGAGCAGTTGTCTTGAGAACATCCAACTCACCACTCTGCCTGTTTCTATATGTAAGTTATTTAGAACTGTGTTTCCTCTTAGAAATAGCTAGGAATTGGGAAGATTAGACTAAGTGTATTTCTGTGATGCCAGAACTATTTTCTGGTATTATTTTAAGTATTTCTCTGTGATCTCTGAACTCTTGAGTAGCACTATGTAGTAAGAAGTATTGTCTTGTGTTTTTATTATTTATTATTAAATATTTGTAAACCTTTCAACTGTGGCTATTTTGTGTAGAGATAATTTAAGTTCTTAAGAATACTTGCATGTTTTTGATATAATTGTACAAAGCCACCCCACTAGATTTAGCACTGGGTTACACTACCTATTTGGATAATAATATTGCACAGTAATAATTGGACACCCTTTAGCAAGGGCATTTTTAGTAGCTGATAGGAGTAGGTGGTGGCAGGTCGGTGCTATCTTATAATCTGGGCAGAAGGGGCATAGGTGGAGAACCGGTGCCATCCTTCCCCAGGAGTGTCTGTGTGTTTGTATATAACTCATATCTCAAAGTGTGTGTGTGTGTGTGTGTGTGTGTGTGTGTGTGTGTGTGTGTGTGTGTGTGTCAGCTACTTGCCCAGGGACAAGAAGCACTGGTAGGACAGAGAGGGTACTGGAGGTTTTGGCTTGCCTACTCAGCTGGAATCTTAACCCTATAGCTGTGCCAGTGGGGAGTCTTATTGGGGACCTGGAGAGTAAGGAATAAACCAGCCCCAGACTGACTGTGATCTCTGTGTGCTCTTAAGGGAAATTGTACTTTACTGTGTGTGTATCTTTTCCCTATATGGATGCCCCTCACTGGTGTTAGTGGTAAGGCTTGAGGCTCCTTGACTGCTGGGCCAGGGCATGACCATCACATCTGTAATGAATAATTGTGAGTAATTCATATCTAGTCAAGTTATATGAGTGCATCATGCCTAGATGTCTGACAAAAAGTAATACCTAATTATATACTTTACTAATACAAACAATAACATTGAATAACACGCTGTTAATAGGAATAAAATATCGTTACTCATGATAAAGATCAACTGTTGCATAATATTTTAAGTATAATAATATTACAAGATTCTACATTAATGACTTTTGGTTTTCTATGATTTCATCCAATAAGGCACTGACCTAACTGTTACCATCCTGCTGTTGAGCTACTCTTGTGCTTCTGTAACCAAATAACGAAACATCAGTGTCTGCTCTGTAAGTGTCACTGCTTCTACGTGTGTATGTTATGACCAGATGACCAGTAGGCAGCATCATTCAATAGCATGGGCATAACTGTGGAGCAGAAGTGAGGTGTGTGTGTAATCTGGCTGCACAGATGAATCTGTACACCAATTGCTCTGTAGCTTGCCTCCCTCATAATCATAAACTGATGTCTCCTAGTTACAGTGCAAATGTTTTTTTTTACAGTATTATTCAAGTGTCTGCAGCAGTTGCTAGAGGTTAGTTGCAGAATACTATTAAAACATTTTCTCCCTCAGTTTTCTGCAAACTATTACTGCCCAGAAGGATCAACCTGATTAACAAAATACAATTGGTAATAATCAAGGTAAAAAAAAAACAAAAAAAACAGCCAGCCATGATGGAAAAAGAGAGCCACAGGACTGACTGTATAGCAGCAAAGAATGACCAGAGTTAGGGGCTATACAGTAATAGTGAACTGCCAGAGTTAAAGAGTATGCACAATTAGCCACCAGAGTTAATTATTATTTTGTACTTTTTCTCAGTGACCGAGTGCTCTGCTGTATGTACCTCTAGTGCACCTGCCACCTAGAACACACAGGAGCAAAACAGCTGTATTTACTTACAACTCAGAATAGGAGACTTTAGAATGGGTTCAGGGGATCATATGATTTATATACAGTCAGAAATATGGCTAAGGGTTGAAACATAATCCAGTACTAGAGACGCAAAACATAACAAGCTGCCAAAATAAACTAACGTTTTCCTTTTTGTTTAATAAACATTTGGTAAATCAAACTAGGGACATAAGATGTAACCAGAGTAGTTGCAGAAATGAAGAATCTGTACTTAGCCCTATGTAGCACGTGGGTACATATGGTAGCAGTGTTAAAGAGTATTGTGGAAGGACACACACATATACATAACAGTGATTTTTTGTCATCTTTTTTTTCACTTTTTCCAGTGAAACACCTTTCTTGAAGCAGAATGGAAAGGCACACACAGAGCTTTATTTGTGCTTTTTATGGAGATACAAAGCTGTTGAGCATGCTTACTGAACTGTTAATGAGAAATCATTCCTTACAAAAGTATGCTGTTCCATGGCAAAGGTAGCTGTGCTTTTTGGATACATATACTGCATGTAGGACTCATTGAGTTAAAGAAGCCCTTGATAACCCTAATCTCAAAGAAAGCTTCCCTTAGTCAACAGGATTTTGATAACGACTGTTCACTTCTAATTTTCCATTTATTGGAAAGCTTGCTGAGAATTTCTGTATTAGCAGCTTCATTCTAATCTACTGGGGTATACATTCATGATCCATTCAATTCAGATTCCACACAGTATTGAGACATCCTTCACTTAGGTCAAGAATGGGTCCTAAAATTGGATCATAACATTTGTTTGGCCATTTGCAGGCCAGCTGTTCATCTTCAAGTATTATTCTAGATTTGTCTTTGTCTTGTCTTTCATCACATACCTACCTAATAGTGTAAGTTGCTAACAGCTCTAACAGCCATCCTGTTATCTCCAGCCCCCCCATGGAGTTTGATCCTGGGTCCCTTGCTGTTCTCTTTATATATCCTTCCACTAGTCCACTAGCAGAACTCATTAGGAGGAAAGGTCTTTGCTACCACTGCAAAGTATATAATGTATGGTAAATCTAACCCTAGCCCTGCCCCTAACCCCAACCCTTTACTTATACCTTTCCAAATAAAAACCCTTCCTGTAACACTACCATTACACAAGACATTTTGAACACACACAATAGCATACATGCTCAATATTACATATATCCCCTAATTTAGTCCTTACTCTAAGCTTAACCCACAAACACTCACGTTTACACTCCTACAATATATCTAGTTACCTAGCCCTTGCTCTAACCCTATCATGTAAAACACATGTACATATGCTTTCACGATCTATGCCCTTACCTACTCCTTACTCTTAACCCCCACACACAGACAAATATGCACAAACACTCATACCCCTATCCCCAAATGCTGAAACTTTTGGTATAGCCAAACATCTCAGCAGTAAGAATTAAAATCCATATTGTTTCCCAAAAATCAAAATTGCACTGTTCAACATACTTAACTCTTAACAAACTGTGCATTCAGTAGAATGCACATTCAATAAATAAAACACACCCAGCATATTATCAACAAAGTCAACATTCAATGAATTAAGGTGTATTGTATATAAATATAAATGCACACACACACACACACACACACACACACACACACACACACACACATATATATATATATATATGTGTGTGTATATATATATATATATATATATATATATATATATATATATATATATATATATATATAAATATATATATATATACAGGAGACATGGCACATCTCCAAAACAAACAGCACTAGAAACACTAGATCCAAGGATTTGAACTTCAATTGTGACATAAATAAAACATGCTGGAGGGAATGATATATGACTCAAATGATCCCTGTGTTATGGAATAGGCTCCCCATACATGTGAAGAAGAGTTCACCCATTACTCTATTCAAAAAACCTTGATCAGTGGATTGGTAATCACAAATTCATCCCAGTCTGGCTCCCATGTCTCTGATGGACACAGGGCTGTCAAATAAGTAAAATGTTCTCTAATTAACATTCCCCCCAAAATCCCTTAGCAACCTCCTTACTAACATCCCCCCTTCTAATAGATACCCAAGGTAATCAGGGACAAATTGAGTTGGGTACATGGTTAGGCTTATAAAGGCCCTAGTGGTCATTATCCAAGTAACAACCTATGGACCTATGAATTTAATCATAAATTTAATTGAATGTTGTTTGGTTGACACCTGGTTAGTCAACAAAATGTGGTCAACTAAATAGGTGTGCGAGAGCGGGAGGATATGCACTTTCCCTGGTATTGTGAGATCTCAAAGTTATTATATACTGTATAATTAGCAGGGGACAGCACCTGCACAAAAAAAAAAATATATATATATATATATATATATATATATATATATATATATATATATATATATATATATATATATAAAAAATGTTTTTAGGGTTTTTTTTGTTGTTGTTGTTTTCATTTTGCATGTGCCAAGGTTGTTGTTTATCTCATGTGTAATAATTTGCATTGTTGATGTTTTGTGATTGATGTTTTCAATATAGACATTTGGGTCTTTTGATTATTTTCTTATATATTTGTGTGCTTGTATAAATATCCTGTATGCCCAAACATAAAAGTAAACAACCAACCACGATTTTTTGTGTAAGGCTTTTAACCAATTATTTCTTATAGTGGCAAAATTAAAAAAAAAAATCCTCCATTTCTCTTCTGGAAATGGGGAAAATGAACATGCCTCAATTAAGGTAAGATTAGTCTCTTCATTGTCCTCCATTTGTAGACTGTTTTCCTTGTTGTATCCAATTATAAGGTCATCTGTCCTGGGCTAACTTGAAATCCTGATCCACGACCTCATGCTTTTTACAAAGTGTTTTCATCCACCAGCCATGTACATCTTCCCATGACCCAAAGCAGACATTCCACAAAGCACATTAATGCTTCACAAATACAATATGTTTTTGTTCATAACAAACTTCATCAGATGCGGTCTTCAGCTGAGTAACCTCTGTGTTAGCGGAGGGTAGGCAAGATCTTAATCAATGGATCTGTTGGAATCTTGATACATCCCTCTCAACTTCTTTGCTCAAGAATTCTCAGTTTTCCTTATGCTGGACACACTGATTCAACCATGTGAAATCCCAGGCATTCTTTTTAATTCCAACTTCTAGAAGTAAGTTTGAAGAAACCATTCGTGATTTTAAATTATTTGTGAGAAATATTTCTCTACGTCTAACTTTCAGAGACAGTAGTAATGGCCTTTTGGTCAATAACTTTAAGCGTCCGAGCACTTTTACTCCACCTATGCACCCGTTGTTGATGGCTTTTAGCAGATTGGTGGAAGATGACTTATATAAAATGAGAGACAACAACACCAAGAAAGGTTATACTAAGTATAATCTAACCAAGGCAGAGAATGAAGCTTTGCATAAACTAAGTAATGATCCATTAATATGTATTAGACCAGCTGATAAGGGTGGTGGTCTAGTAATAATGGACACTGCAGATTATGTTAACAAAATGTTTTCTATGCTAAGTGACAAGCAGTTCTATGAATCCATTGATATAGATGTTGTTAAATTCTACGAACATAAAGTACACCAATTTTTAGTAGGCCTTTTAAATAGTAACATCATAGACCATGACCTATTTTTATATTTAGATGTACCCACCCCCAAACTCCCCGTGATTAATGGCATACCTAAAATACATAAGGACCCCATGAACCCTCCCCTCAGGCCTATTGTTTCTGGAAGTGGGTGGGTTACTGAGCCCCTGTCCATATATATTGAGAAGAATTTTAGACCAGTTGTAGACAACAATGTAAATACATTAAAAGATACAAAACAATTCTTAATAGAGTTGTATGAATATCTTAAAACCACAGTAGACTTGGATGGTATTATCTTTGTGACTATGGATGTACATTCCCTATTTACAGTTATCCCAAATGGGATAGGTATAGATATGTTACATCGTTATTTAATAAGGGAATCTGGTTTTTCTGAAATTAAAATTGATTTGTTATTGTCTCTGTTAAAGTTAGTTTTATACAATAATTTGTTTTGTTTTAAGGGGAAATGTTTTTCACAGAAAGATGGCGTAGCTATGGGCACTTCTTGTGCCAATAGCTACGCCAACTTGTTTATGGCCCAGTGGGAACATGATTATATGTTCTGTTTACCATTATTTCAAGATCATGTTTTATTTTACAAACGATTCGTAGATGATTTGTTTATGTTATGGAGAGGGACAGAAGAGGAACTACAAACATTTATAGAGTCCATAAACACTGCTACCACTTATATTAAGTTTAGCCATGAATGTTCTCCAGATAAAATCCCATTTTTGGATATTTATGTTGAAAAATTACCAGGAGGCCTTATCAATACTGGACTGTTTAGGAAACCATGTCATAAAAATACATTGTTGCATCGCACCAGCATGCATCCTCAATATGTCTTTAACAATATAATAAAAGGACAGGCCATGAGGGTCTCGAGATATAATTCCAGTGAGAATAAATATGGCAGTGACTTAATGGATCTTAGGGGGAGGTTATTAGAAAGAGGTTATAGAGATAGTGATATCATGAAAGGTACTGCCGATATCCCACACTTAAGAGATAACTTAGCTCATCCATATTTTTCGGACAAAGATGTCTCAAATGTACATATGATGAAACACAACATGGATGGAATAGCGTTCTCAATATTATATACTGAAGACGTAGGAATTATAAAAGATGTTGTACGGTCACATTGGGGTATTTTGATGGTAGACACACAAATAAAAGGGATTATAGGTGAACAACCACGTTTTAGGTATAGAAATAAGAAAAACCTAAAGAACATCTTGTGTGATAGAACATATTGTCCACCTTTGAATAATGTGTTAGGAGGTATGAGAAGGTGTGGGGCATGTAATTTTTGAATGTATGTTGATCTGGATAATAATTTCATACATCCAGTAACTAATTACACATATAGGTTTAGGGTACAAGGTGACTGTAACACCATGAACGTAGTCTACTTGGCCACCTGCCAGGCATGTGAGTCATTCTATGTTGGAAAAACCAATAGGTATTTTAAAAATCGTATTAGAGAACATTTATACAGCATTAGGATGGCTCACAAAACGAACGCTTTGGCTAGGCATGTCATGGAATGTGGAGATGTACATACATTCAAGTTTAAAATAATTGAACAGGTACACTTGGACATAAGAGGTGGGGTTGTTAAGAGTTATACTGAAAGTAGAGAAAATAACTGGATAATTAAACTACGTTCCGATATAAAACCAGGATTGAACACTATGTGCTCAGTCAAACCATATCTTAAAATGAGAAAACTTAGAACTCATAAATGAATTTATATAGTGCATACAAAATTTGTTTACGCTAGGGGACATTAATAATAAACACATAAGGCATTTTGAATTAGACAGTGGCCAGTAGAAATTATTATTATATTAGGCGTTTAATGAATGTAATGTCTTATATTTTATATGCATTTATATGTTTTATATGTTTTATATGTGTTTTAATGCATAGTCGGATGTTTGTTTTAAGTGAGTTTTTATAATATGAGATGGTGCTTTAAATCGTTTGAAGAATGTACAGATTCCCGCCCTCTATAGTATTTAAATGTGACTCTAATTGTATTTTATTGTCTGAGTCTGAAGAAGCCTCAAGTAGGTGAAAGCGCTTACTCTTTAATAAATTATTTATTCGTGCAACTGACGTTTGTGAAAAGTTTTATTGGGACTGCTGCTCTGGAAGGAGTTTATGCTGTGTTCGACTCTTCTTACTATCTGCATTTGTTACTGCCATTACGTTGATTAGAAGAGTCGTTTATTCCGCGCTGCATCTATTTCATTATTATATACTGTATAATTAGCAGGGGCAGCACCTGCACAAAAAAAAAAAAAAAATATATATATATATATATATATATATATATATATATATAAAAAATGTTTTTAGGGTTTTTTTTTGTTGTTGTTGTTTTCATTTTGCATGTGCCAAGGTTGTTGTTTATCTCATGTGTAACAATTTGCATTGTTGATGTTTTGTGATTGATGTTTTCAATATAGACATTTGGGTCTTTTGATTATTTTCTTATATATTTGTGTGCTTGTATAAATATCCTATATGCCCAAACATAAAAGTAAACAACCAACCACGATTTTTTGTGTAAGGCTTTTAACCAATTATTTCTTATAGTGGCAAAATTAAAAAAAATCCTCCATTTCTCTTCTGGAAATGGGGAAAATGAACATGCCTCAATTAAGGTAAGATTAGTCTCTTCATTGTCCTCCATTTGTAGACTGTTTTCCTTGTTGTATCCAATTATAAGGTCATCTGTCCTGGGCTAACTTGAAATCCTGATCCACGACCTCATGCTTTTTACAAAGTGTTTTCATCCACCAGCCATGTACATCTTCCCATGACCCAAAGCAGACATTCCACAAAGCACATTAATGCTTCACAAATACAATATGTTTTTGTTCATAACAAACTTCATCAGATGCGGTCTTCAGCTGAGTAACCTCTGTGTTAGCGGAGGGTAGGCAAGATCTTAATCAATGGATCTGTTGGAATCTTGATACATCCCTCTCAACTTCTTTGCTCAAGAATTCTCAGTTTTCCTTATGCTGGACACACTGATTCAACCATGTGAAATCCCAGGCATTCTTTTTAATTTAGTTTCATTTCATGTTCAATGTTGTAGTACAGCGATCATCTCATCCTCAATGGTGTGCGGTTCGATGTTCTGTAGCGTTGAGCATTTAAAGTAGACCCATGCAAGTATACCGTTATTTCTGGTTGTCATTGTTCTAGTAGTTCCTTTTGGATTTCACCCCTTGCTTCTCATAAGTCTCCTTAGATTTGTTGTATTTCCAAAGGTTCGCTCGTTGTTTTTGCTACTGAAGGAGACCTATGTGAAGCAAGGGGTGAAACCCAAAAGGAACTACTGGAATAATCGCAACCAGAAATAACGGTATACTTGCACAGGTCTACTTCAAATGCTCAAAGCTGCAGAATATCAAACCACACACCATTAAGGATGAGATGATCACTGTACTACAACACTGAACATGAAAGTAGATTAAATTAAAAAGAATGCCTGGGATTTCACATGGTTGAATCAGTGTGTCCAGCATAAGGAAAACTGAGAATTCTTGAGTGAAGAAGTTGAGAGGGATGCATCAAGATTCCAACAGATCCATCGATTAAGATCTTGCCCACCCTCTGCTACCACAGAGGTTACTCAGCTGAAGACCGCATCTGATGAAGTTTGTTATGAATGAAAACGTATTGTATTTGTGAAGCATTAATGTGTTTTGTGGAATGTCTGCTTTGGTTGAAAAAATATCTTTTACTGTCACTTGGCTGGTGTTCTTTGTGTCCCTTGGCGCTTTTTGCAGTTTTTCAGTGTTTTTGTGCCTTGTTGGAACTCTTGTTTGGATCTTTCCATGACCACCAACATAGCATATTGTTGGCATCAGCCTATCAGCCTAACAAAATGCCAGCATTTGTGAGGATTTTGAAATTCTCACATGATAAAGAAGACTCAGTGCATAATAAATGTCCTGTAAAATCTTGTATTGAATGATTATATTTCTCAGAGCCACACAATGAGATTTTAAAGAATTAATTATATTATTCCAACTTTGACATACTTCCATGGAGGTGAGAATGTTCCTATTTACTTCTAGAAAAACAGATACTTTCTTGGATTCATAGCTTTTATCAATGCTGATTAAATCCTTAAGCGTTATCCTTCCAAAAGAAAATGTAAATATTTCTATTATTTCAGAAACAAGAAAGGACCTTGCATAACATTTTTAAGAAAAGTTCCTCATCATTCTAGTAGATATGTGTCATGATTCCTCTGCATTAATTTCAAAATAAAAACATGGCAGACATTTCTTGCATCAGTGTAGATATCCATGGAACTGGGTTCCTTGAGTGATGTTATCTGACATTTTTAAATAGTGCCACACACATTTTGGAAATATCTTGAACAAATTAGAAAACCTACTATGATGATTTAGAAATCATAACAAGTCATGTTGCAGAAGTCTCTTTATAGACTCATTCGCAAATTCCAACCATATTCAGTTTCAGCTAGATGCTTAAAGATTATGGCTTTACTATATGACTCTAAATCCAGAAGAATCCTTAGCTGCTCTAAAGGCTTAATAAGGCTTTCAAGAGAATTATCAGGTAATTTAGTTTTTCCATAGAAATTTGGATACATTTTGTCTCATGGTCTGGTCTTTATCAGAAGCAGTCAAGCATAACATATGAAAATAATTAATGGTAGAATCTATAATTGACAGAGCCAAAAAGAGAACATTTTATGTGACTATAATTCTGTAATCCTGTTTTAAATTTGTCTTGAGTTTCTCCGGAGTTAGACATTGGGATAGTTTCATTCAAAGCAGTAAACCAAATGGACATTATTTGAATGCTGCTCAGGTTTTTAAGGATCAATGTTGTTGAAAATTTTAATAAAATCACACAAAAGCAGTCACTAAATCCAGTTTTGAAAATTTGTTTTTAAAGCATCTTTACATTCTTGACATTGTATAATCATTTAATAATAAATGATCTGCCTATGATAGAGAAAAGGACTGTTATATTATCTGTACTCCTTTAAAAGTTAAAGATACTTTGAGTGCATTTATTGACAGAATAAACAAAATGGAAAAGAAAGGGTCACCTTATCTAATCTGTGAGGTCACCTGAAAGAAAGGTAATGACTGACCATTTAAGTCTGTAAATGTATGTATGTATTCCTTCATACATATTTTTAGCCTGTTTAACATGTTGCTTGTAGCTTGGGCATCCTTCTAGTACAGGCAAACCTATACTGATAGGCACCGACCTACTTTATCTAGACTCAAAATCAGTCTTTGAGTGATAGCCTTTGCTATGATTTTGTTATCCTAGTTTAAAATTGAAACTGAACTATAGTGCTCAATCAGCTGACCAGAATTACCATCTTTCATTAAAATAATAATTCTAACTTTTTACACTAGGGCTGGAATATCATATACTGGAAATGTCCAACCATTGCATATTTTAGTTAATAGAGGGATCAACACTTCCAAACAATGTAATGTAGACCTCATGTTAAATCATGTTAAAATTTCAACTAGGTCCATGTGGAGCAGCATATTTTCTCTTCTTAAAGGTCTTTAGTATATCTTGAACTAATGTAATTAAAGTGACTCACAGTTTGATTCTGTGGACTATGTGCTATCCAGCTCTTTAAAATTACAAAATTGTGCTCTCCTTTCTTCACATCGATATCTCAAAACTAAGCTTGAATATAATAATTTAATTCATTCCTGTGAATTACAATCTCATCCTTTTCTTTTAACTGCCAAATATAACTCCCAATTATTTGAAAATACATCAGTACTGATAGTGCTTTCTCAGAGTCATCGGCTATTGTGAGCACTTCATAGCATTCCTTAGTTTTTTAATTATTTGTTTCTGTAAAATTTCTTATAGATTAAGTCCTTCTTAACTTCTGTATACTTAGCATATACCACTGGTAGCAGTTTAAATACTACTTCTGTTTGGGAAGCTATTTTTATTGTGTTATATTCAGATCAAAATGTTTACTTAAATTATATAACTTGTTATGCAACATATTTTATTGAATCACAAACATCAATTATTGGTTAGTTTTTTATATTTCCAAAGATATAATTGGCCAGTTCACTTTTAAGCAAGTTACCTACAGTATGTATCTTGTAATACAAAGATAGATACTGCCCTCTTACCAACATTTCTTTGTGATTAATTAAACTGCCCTTTTAAGTATATTCCCAGCACTCAAAAACACAGCAGATATAAATAGATTCAGTTACTAAATTCAGATATTCCAGAAAAGTCAAACAAAAATCTGTTCTAGAACAGACTCCTGTTTGAGTGAAATGATATGTGCATTTTATTGTCTCAGAATTTTTTTATCCTCCAGATATCATGTAGGTTTTAAACTTATATAAACCATTTTAATAAGACACAACACACCTCATCATAATATCCATTCCCTGGGTGTGGGGCTCTGTCAAGATCCAAATCTAACATCACATTGTGGCTGTCAGAACGGAGGAGCTGAAAGCAAGCTGCTACCTGTAGTCCCAGGTACAAAGTTTGATTAATTTCACCTCCATTTATCTGCTGAGCAAGTCACTTAACCAGACTGTGCTCCCATGTCAGCCCTGAAAAGAGACAATTGTGTCCAGTTGGATTACCAAGTCAACAAATTAATGAAACAATACTGCATTCAAGTCACCAAAAAGGAGTATAGAAGCATAATCAAATAATTTCAGGAATTTAGCTATACCATCCAAAAATGTCTATAGTCAGAGAAAGGAACACAGGTAACTCCAGTTTTGAATGGTAACTTATTAAAAAATAATAATAATTCTGGAGTCCCATTTATGTCTGGTTATGTTCGTAAACATAAGAAGACATCGTTATTAAAATCAAAACTCCAGCACAATGATATTTGCCAGGTTTAACAACGTCTAACACCTACTTTTTCCTTTTCATTTGCATAACTTACTCCAAATAAATATGTGCTTTTTGAAAGTAGAAAATTCGCTTTTCTCCCTCCTCTCTCCTTTATTTATATATATTTTTACCTGTTTCTCTTAAGATGTGTTACGCCATTTATATTTGTGGATATGAT
Organism: Protopterus annectens; assembly: GCF_019279795.1. Classification (NCBI taxonomy): domain Eukaryota; kingdom Metazoa; phylum Chordata; order Ceratodontiformes; family Protopteridae; genus Protopterus; species Protopterus annectens. Next base: position 1,048,820,173 of record NC_056726.1, read on the forward strand.
GCCTGGTATTTTAGCGGCCACTATAGTACACAAAACCTTAAAAATCAGGCAGATTCAGTCTTCTCTAATTTTCCTGGGTGGAGGGAAAACAAAAAAGATAAAAGTTAAGTTTTAAGTTTTGGGAGAAATTCAGTTATTGGCTGGCCGATACATTGTCTGAATGTTAGTAAATATCTGTGAAAAATAAAAAAAGTCAGCAAAAGGAAAAGTTCTGGATGAAAAGAACCTCACAGATGATCAGCAGGAAACAGACCTATGTGTAACATCAATACAGGATATGACTTCCAGTAAACTAGAAGAAAAATAGACCCGATGCATTCAGAAGTATTTAAAATAGGGCCTATACCTCTCTACCTCTTAGAGCAAAAAAATATGGACAAAGCCTAAAATGATGGGAGGACAAATAGGGGCAGATTTTAAATATTGCTCTTACAAACTTAGAAAATTGATAGAATAATAGGTTTTGCATTAGCATGAATTTTCTGAAGGATTTGGAGTCTTAAACTCAAATGTTTCTCATTATTTAATGACTTCAATCCTCAGCTATTTGCCAGAAAAGTACAGATTTAAGGAGGAACACACCAAAAATAGGAGGCAAAAATTCTGTGAAAATTTGTACAGTTGAGAGGTATGAGTGGGACCTTGGAAGACTATATAAGAATAAATGAAAAATGGTTGAAAACTAGAAGTATTAAACAGTCTAATGAGCTGTGATGCTTGTAGAAATTAGAAATAGAAATGAAGGAAAGAATGACAGGGATTGAGGCATCAGATAAAAACATTCAGAAAATGCTTGTTCTAAAGGAGTACATAGAGAAAACCTTGGGTATTCTGCAGTACCAGAGAAGTTGGAGAGAGTGGAACATATTAATCATGTGAAGGCATAGGAGGATTTGTTACCAGAGAGGGAACATCACATACATGCTCCTAATTTAACTTCCAGAAAGAAAACAAGACTTGAAATGGTTAGAATGCAGTTTTACCAGGAGAAGGAGAAGCTCCTGGCAAAACTATGGTAAAAAGGAAAGGTGATAAACAAAGATGATGCCAGGATGTTTGTGGAAAATGACATCTCACTTTACACTAGACAAAACAGAAATAAGTTTATCCCTATTGTTAAAAGCTATTGTGAGGCTGTGGAGAGACTGAATCTACTAAACACAGAAATCTTTAGAATATTTTTCCAGTTTGGTTGAAAACATAAATGGAGATAGATCAGGCTTTGGAATAGATCAAAAAGTTCAATCAACAGAACTCTAGTCAGTAAAGTGAATAGGACTGGGTCCTACACAAGTAAGAGAGGTCCAAGAGAGATTGTACCAGTGAAACCATTGCCCTTGTTTCAAAAGAAAATGCTTGAATGACAAAGTGATCCCAGGACTGGACCAGAACACTTAGGAGGAGATTGGATTCAAACCAGATGCCAGTGCTGCAGGAGGATGAGGAATGGGAGGAAGAGTAACATTTAAGTGAACTTACTGAACAGTGGCGGAAATGGAAAATATTAGTCCAACTATGAGTTGCTTGAAATAGTGGGAAAGCTAAAAAACGAGTCTGTCTTATACCAGTGATGAGAAGCAGGGATTTGAACCAGCAGCTGGTATGGTGAGAAGATGAGGACTATGTAGAAGACTAATAATAAAGTGAGCTTGACAAATAGTAGTGATTCACATTCACTGTGATGTTTGTTTTAAAATATGTGAACTAGAGGAAATAAATGTAAGAAAAATAGCCTTTCGCTTAAATATATTTGAGTTAAATGTTTTAACATTATTATGAAATGCAATATAGTAATTAATATGTTTCCAAATATAAAGAATGAAAGCTTAAAAACAGCAATGTGTACTATATATAGAGAAATAACTGTTTTCTTGAGTGGTAACTGACCTTATTAACAGTAAGCAATTTAAAAATGCAAAGTAGCTTATCACTTACTTACATACATACATGCATTGTTAAATTGCAGCGTGACACAGAAATGTTGGAATTAGTAGGGTAATAGTAAACAATGCTGTATGCACAATGCATGCTATAATAATAGATTAAAGCATGTAGATTTAGAAAAGGGAAGTGTTTTGCTTCATTTCTGTAAATAAAATGAAGATTGTGAGATTTTCCATAAGCAGAGGTCTGGCTTGTCTAAGTGGAATTTGGCAATAGTTGAAATGATGTGCTCAAGATAAGATCAATACGATCAATAAAGAAATGTTCAGAGTCTGCTCTGTGACCTTTTCAGTGGATCTGTTAGAGGGACAACAGCCTATTCTTAGAAGGGCAATAAAAGCAAGCCTTGAGAGAACTATAGCTTTAAACAGGGAAATAAATTCAGGGGAGAAATAGTATTGACACTAAATGTCATCACTACAGTAACTTTATTTTTTGAAAGTACTGAAAATGTCACAAAAACATAAAAGTAAGCTTTGAGAAAACTATAGCTTTAAACATGGAAATAAATTTAGGGGATAAATAGTATTCACACTAAATGTCAATCACTACAGTAACTATTTTTTGACTGTACTGAAAATGTCACAAAAACATGTTTTTTCTCAAAGCTATTTTTTTAAACTAGTTTTTAAGTTTGGATATACACAGACTGCTTTTCTGCCCTTGAGAGTTAAAGAAGTTGTGATGTGTCTATGTGCAAGTCCTGCCTGTATGCAACTTGCTATGAATATTCTTATTTTAGGGTGACTACTGCTATGGTTTGAATTCTCAGAAACATTGGTAGAATTTATGCAGGCTATTTGCAAGGATCCAATGACTCGGGTACGAACAGTGTTCGGCCTCTCAGAGAGGTTCCCAGTTGGAGTTTTTGTACACCAGGTTTCACTTTTGAGCTCGCTGCTGTTCGTACTGGTGATGGACTACATTAGCAAACAGGTTGAAGGGGACAAATTAACAAAGTTGTTGTAAGCAGATGATGTGGCAGTACAGGCAGACTGAGCTAGAACTTCAGCAAAGGATAGGAAAATGGAATGTAAATCTGAAGGCACATGGGATGAAACTAAGTACATATAAGACAATGGTAATGGCAGCAAATATGGGAGATCAGAAGAAATTGAGAATTGAGACAGAAGGGAAGATAGTGGAACAGGTAAATAGTGTCATGTATCTGGGAGGGTTGATTGAGGAGCAGGGAAGTCTGAATGAAGAGGTCAAAGCTAGAATCAGAGGGGCTGCAGCCAAGTGGCATAGAGTCTCAGGTGTAGTCTATGGCAGAATAATGCCAAAGAAGTTGAAAAGTAAGGTATACAAGACAGTGGTGTGACCAGTACTACTGTATGGTACAGAAACCTGGGCAGTAAAACCAGAGCAGATGAAAAAGGTAGAGGTAATGGAAATGAAGTGGCTGAGAAAGATGTTAGAATGCACAGTGTGGGACAGTCAAAGAAATGAGGACATAAGAGCAGAAGCCAAACTAGCTCCAATTCCAGAAAAGATCAAAGAGAACAGATTATGGTGGTTCAGACATGTGCAGAAAAACAGAAGACAATCTTTTGAAGATGATTTGGGAGAGACGGGAAGAAGGTAAGAGGAAGCGAGGACATCCGGCAAAGAGGTGGATGGATTGTGTGAAAGAAGATTTGCAATTGTCAGGCATGAGTGTTGAAGAAGGCAGGAGTGTGGCACTGAATTGAGAGAGATGGCGACAGTTAACACAATACCCTGACCCCATGTAGAAAATGGGAAAAAGAGGGCTGATGATGATGATGATTTAGGTTGTCACACTGTGGAAAAGCTTTTGCTCTTTCAATTGTATGTAGTTCTTTTATTTTGTTTTTAAAGGGATTTAGCAATGAGTATACTGAATTTAACTGTTTGGAAAAAAACGTGATGTGAGCTCAAACAAATGCGTGATATTGCAACTAAGTAAAAGTCATGTTAGTGAAGTGTTATAAAGTACACATAAGGAGCTATATCTATATCTATATATGTGTGTGTCTGAATGTATGTTAACATGCAACACACACCCACACAGACAAACACGCATACACACAAGAAGTGGCATGCTTTATAAATTATTATAATTAAAAAAAAAGCTGAATGGCTGCTTTGTCAATTTTAACATGGACTGTAAATTGCCTTACAGGCATAGAAAAAAAGCAAGGGGTAATGAACTATACGATGGCATTTAGGGTGCAAATTGTCATATTTGTGTATTGAAGGTAGATAGCAAACACAATTGTGTGTGTGTGTGTGTGTGTGTGTGTGTGTGTGTGTGTGTGTGTGTGTGTGTGTGTGTGTGTGTGTGTGTGTGTGTGTGTGTGTTTGTGCAGAGATGTACTTTTTAACTTATGAAACCAGAGTAGCCATTGAAGGGACTGTTCAGTCCAGTTTATAAACCTACTAACACTATGCAATACCTCAGGTAAGCTCTAGAGCTGTGACATGTGAATGACTATGACTGACAAGACCTGCATATCGAGAGCACATTAGTCAGTAAGCAAGAAAGTGCATTTTTTATGTTAACTTATGAATATGTACCATAATAATATGTAAATAACTTGATCTAGACAGAGTATATATGGTACGTCATAGTATCAAATGAAAGCTTGTATAATGTTGCTAAAGTCATCACTGACACCTGCTGTATACATATCAGTTGTCAGATATTCTGCTTGTTTATTAATAAAATATGCATATATGCCCAAATTTCATATTTTTGTAAATATCTCAGGCATTACCCAAATAGGCACATTGTGCGGCATAAGTTCACATGCACCATCAGCACAGAGCTTTAGAATGGACCCTTAGATAAAAGTGGCACTTGGTAACAGAGAAAACATGAGTTATTTCCAGAAATGTGATGAATATATGCTATATATTTCTAATTATATTAATAACTTGAACCAGAAGGTGTTTATATGCTACTCCATGGTATAAAATGAAATCATACACAATACTAGAAAAACTTTGCTCAGATAGTGTGTGTCTAACTAGCACTGCTTTATTATTTACATGTATTTGCTCATTAATATGCAGATATGCATACAAATCATAATTATGCAAATATCTCAAAATGGGGTGACACCTATAAAACCAATTTGTAGCAAACTGAAGATCACATCTACATGTACAAAAATTATACTAACAGTTGGGGTCTAGCTACTATGGTTAGAGAGATATTAGTAGTTTTTTTGTACAACTGTAATTATATAATTTCTATATTGTCTAATTACGCGCTCAATATAAAATTTCTGTTAGGTCTAGCTGACATATTAATATCACCATTATAAAGTGGAATGTGTGCTGACTAACTTTTGTATTTTACATTTTTTGTAACTTGTGTAATTTCTGAGATATATGCATTAGTTTATAGTAGGCTGGAAAACTGTAGTCTCAGAATTTTAGCTCAGATGAAAGCTGTCTGGACAGAAACAGCATGTGACAAGGAGGTGAACAATTCCACACAGGTTATGTGTGAAGGATTTAGGTGCAGCAGTTAACATTGTCACCTTACAGCAAGTGGTTCTCTGGTTTGATTCCCTGCTGGGGTGCCTTCTGTGCGGAGTCTGCATGTCCTTCCTGTGTTCGCGTGGGTTTCCTCCAGGTGACCTGGTTTCCTCCCACATTCCAAAGACATGCCGCAGGTGGATTGGACACTCTAAACTGGCCCTAGGTGTGAGTGTGTGTGTGAGTGTGTGGATGCCTTCTGTGGAGGGTTGGGCTACCAACTTAACACTGTAAAACCATGACTGCTACTCACTGAGCAGACAAAGGTGATCCACTGTGGTGACCCCTGACCAGGAAAAGCTGAAAGGAGAAGAAGAAGATTCAATTTTATTAGCAGCCAGAAAAACAATTACACAAAATAAGAAATCAAAGATTAAACCATCTGTAAATGAAGTACTGAATATTGTAAAGAAAATAAAAAATCTAGAGTTGGGACCATTAAGCAAATAAGGAAGTCATTTTGATAAGAATACATTACACATTTGGGAATAATATATACAAGAAATACGCAAATAAATTATTCAAATAGGTAGGTTGATTGGAATTGAACAGTGTGAGTATGTTCTAATCCATAGGAAAAGAAGACTAGAGTTATGGACTTGATGGAAACTGTATTTTACATTATATATACAGTCAACGCCTCATTGGTCCCCTCTGACCATAAGCTAACTACCCTAGACATCCACATCCTGCCCCCACCCCCATTAAGGAAACAACGGTAAAAAAATTATCCAAAGCCAACTTCATGCTTCTTAAGACAGAAGTGGTGAACTTCATCACTCCCATGCAGATGGACAATACCATTACGACTACTGAATCCTACACAATTGCACTTTATAAGCACTTACATGAGTGCATGGATCGTGCTATCCCTAACAGAACCAAGATGCTATCCTCCAAAAAAAGGAAGCCAATCTGGTGGTCCCCTGCCATAAACAAACTGTACAACAGAAGGAAGGAAGAAACTGATGCAAAAGAGAGTAAAATCCCATGAGTGGAGGAGCTCCCTGGTCAGCCTCAATAAGAAGCTGCAATCCCTGATAAAATCCCCCAAAGCTAGTTATGAAAACAAAAACATCACTGATTCTAAAGACATCCACAAAGCATTCTATAGCTATGTCAAGAATCTCAATGGCAACACCCAGATCTGCTCTGAGGTACAGCACAATGGCACTAAATATACAGACACAACTGATATTGCCAACATCCTGGCAGATAGGTTCAGTGCTAACTTTACCCCCCCCCCTCACCCCCTAAAGAGCCCATTTCTATACCGGAAGAATGCAAAGTTCCTGTAATCATGGCTGCACAGGTAAAAACCACACTCTCCAAAGCCAAGAACATAGCATCCATGGGACCAGACAACATCCCAGCCTGTGTCCTACACAAACTACAGAATGAACTGGCACCCCACCTAAGTACCATGTTCAATCATAGCCTCACCTCAGGCTTTGTGCCCGCTGAATGGCACACGGCGATGGTTATCCCACTCTACAAGGGGAGCCACCACGGACCCTGGGAACTACTGCCCCATTAGCCTGATGAGCCTGGTCTGCAAGGCCATGGAACGTATCATCATGGAACTTATAAACAAAGACATCGGTAATCTCCAAACTCTGGACCCCACCCAGTTCGGGTTTGTAAAAGGCAGATCATGTCTCCTAAACCTGATAGACTTTTTTGAAGCAGTCACCAAAGCCATAGATGAGGGTAAGGTGGTTCACACAGCCTATCTAGATCTTGCCAAGGCTTTCAACACCATCCCCCACTCTGGAATTATAGATAAACTCACTAAACTAGGTATAAATCCCTATTTCACAAGATGGGTTGCCAACTGGCTCACTGACAGAACCCACACTGTGAAAATAACAGACTCCAAATCCGACTTCAGACCAGTGACAAGTGGAGTACGACAGGGTTCAGCCCTGGGTCCTCTCCTGTTTGGTATCTACTTCTCTGAAGTACAGGCTAACACAGAAGGTCTTCGGCTAATGAAGTTCGCAGATGACTGCAAACTAGGAGCCATAATCAAAACTCCTAATGATGTGGACATCCTACAAAAGGGCCTCACTGAGACAGATGCCTGTCGTCAAAGGCATGGCCTCAAGCTCAATGCCAAAAAGTGCATTGTCACCCCCTTTGGTAAAAACTCTGTACCCATGAACTACAATATAGGTGGTAATACACTTAACACCGAAAGTGTGATAAGAGACCTTGGGACACAGGTGGACAGTAGTCTCTCCTTTGATAATCACATCGCCACAGTAGTCAGGAAATCCTTCTATGTGGCACACCTCATCACAAAAGGTTTCTCATCCAGAAAAAAAGAAGTCATTGTTCCCCTCTACTTATCACTCATTAGACCCATTATAGAGTACAATGCCCCTTTTGATATGTACCTCACAAGGCATCTACAACAACTGGAAAGGTCGCAGAAATACCTCACAAACAGGATTACCAGCCTCAAACAGATGCCCTACGCAGACTGTCTCAAAAAACTCCAGCTTTACTCCGTCGCATATCACCTATTCTGAGGTCATCTCTGCCTAACATACAAAGCTATGTCAAACACAGAGCTGTTGGACGTGCTCCACTTAAATAAGTCCCATTCCCTCCGAGCTACATGCTGTAGGGACCTAAACCTTGTCACCACAATAAACAGAACATGCCAGAGGGATAGATTCCTGTCCCAGAGACTTCCCATACTCTGGAATAAACTACCTATCTATATCAAACAAAGCTCCTCATTAGTACTCTTCAAGAAAAATCTTGATGACTGGATGGGAAATAGGAAATTCACCCCGGGGATCACTTCTGTGACTCGGCTCGACATTGGCACAGGAAAATCATTTTCTTGGGTGGCAAAAGCCAGGGTACCTTTTTGGCTGGGCTTGTATAGGCCCAAGGGCCGATAGCCTAGTACCTACCTATGAACCTATGAACCTATAAATAGATTATATATATATATATATATATATATATATATATATATATATATATATCTATATATATATATATATATATATATATATATATATATATATATATATGGGTCTACTTTACATGGTCGACTTTTCACAAAGTCGACTTTTATATAGCCGAGACCATATGATCGACTTTCGGAAAGCCGACCATGTAAAATAAACATAAAAAATGCAACAAGCACTTACCTTAAAACTGTTAGCAGGGGGGGCAGAGATTGCACTACAGTGTGGAAGAGGGAAAGTTTCCCATTCCGCACTGTATGGAGATAGCAGTTCCCCATGGTCATCTTTTCAAAAGTCTATCATATGGTCTTGGCCATATGAAAGTCGACTTTGTGAAAAGTTAACCATGTGAAGGGGACCCATATATATATATATATATATATATATATATATATGTAGCCACATCTACAAAAGAGGGGCATGCTCACCCCAGAGTAGGGCAAGAGGTTCAGTGTTTAGATGATTTTTTAAATGATGAAGGTACCTCTGACCAAGGTAATAACTTACGGGGGGATGACTTCGAAGATGAGCTAGAAGTCATAGTTACATCTGAAAATGTGGACCGGATATCTCCATTACAGTTGGGAGCCCCTAATCAAAGAGTGGTTGATAGAAGCGAGGATTGTAACCAGAGTTTTTGGGAAGGCCAGAATATACACCAGATGAATTTGAGGTCGAAGAGGATAGCGACTTCAGTTATGAATCCAAAGAGCAGGCAGACTCAAGGGAAGCTATAACATCTGGGGAGAAATATCCTACAATAATACACAGCTCAGAAGGGGATTTTAAGATTTTTAATTATACCTCTTTGAGTATAACTAAGGATATGGTTGATTTCTTCTCTAAGGGCCTGGGCTTTGTCCCGGACTCCAATATGGATTTAGTTAAAACTATAATAGACCTCAAATTATTTGTACGTAAACTGAATTTAACAACAGTCTTGGGTAAAGGTTCTGCTTTAATTAACCCTTTTAGAATAGCTAGCTTGTTCAACCCACCCTTGGTTAACAACTTGAGATCATTTGAGAAAGCTTGTGAATTGGACTTAAGGTATTTAGCGGAAAATAACGGGAATAGGAGGAAGAAAAATGTACTTAACATTTCTAGGGAACAGCGCGATTTTTTAACTCTAATTCAGGATTGCAATATACGGGTTATGAAACCCGACAAGGGCAATGGACTTATCTTTATGAATAACAACCATTATTTGGATGAACTATCTACACATTTAGATAATGGTCCATATGAGAGTATTAGCCTGAATGAAGTAAATAAAGCGCACAGTTACATAAGAAACACAATTGAGGACTTATTTTTGGAAGAATTCATAGACCAGGATATACATTCTTATTTATCTATGTTGGCACCAAAAATGCCAACATTTTTTGGAGTTCCAAAAATCCATAAGTCTATTAACAAACCCCCGTTTAGACCGATTGTGGATAGCAGGGGGTCGATTCTGGTTGGATGTGCTAAATATGTGGATACAATCCTTAAACCACTCATTAAAACAGAGAAACATATTTGTAGGGACTCGTGGCACTTTTTGGAAAATATCAATGAAATAGTCTTTGACCCAAAGTTCATCTTTTTAACAGTGGACATAAAAGATTTATATACGGTGATTCCACAGCATTTGGGTTTAGAATGGTTAAGACTATTTATGGAAAATAAAAAAGTTCCCCAGAATATAGTTTATATCACCAAAACATTATTGGAGTTGATCCTGAAATATAGCTTTTTTAACTTTAATGGGTCCACTTATAAGCAAACCACAGGGGTGGCCATGGGCTCCCCATGTGGTGGAGCATTTGCTAATTGTGTCATTGCACAATGGGAAAACACCCTTCTATTTACTAATGAAGTTTTTAAAAAACATGTCGCCTGGTACACTAGATACCAGGACGACATGTTTTTTCTGTGGAAAGGGCCTATTGATGAAATAAAAGACTTTATACAAATTATCAAGACATTCACAAGCTTCCTGGACTTCACTTTTGAAGTGAATGCTAACGAAATCAACTATCTGGATATATTGTTGATCAAAGATTACGAACAATCAAGGTTCATCAGTAGGATTTATCGTAAACCCACTTATTCAAATGGGTTTCTACATTTCAGTAGTTGCCACCCTTACCATCAAAAGAAGGCGGTGGTAAAGGGACAGATGGTAAGGGTGGCACGCATGACTACTAGGGATGTAGATTTTGACAATGAGTGCGATAGATTGAACATCATGTTTTTAAATAGGGGTTACCCCCAAGTCCTTCTGATTGAAATCAAAAAGGAGGTAGAAAACAAAAGGCTTGTTGGACATTTTAAGCCCATTTTAAATTCAGGGCTTTTGGAGAATCATATGAACCACGACAATACGGAAATAGTAACAATCAATAGTGTTAAAGTTGATTTAGGAATAAAATTCCTGTGTACGTTTTCAGTAGATCATCTCTATATCAGAGAGATTCTACAAAAGAATTGGTCTATCATTAAGGAGGATAAACAGTTAATGGATTTGTTAGGTTCAACTCCAGGATTTACATTTAGGAAAGGTTGTACATTGAAATCCCTCCTGGAGAGAAATAAAAAAAAAAAAAAAAAAAAAAAAACATTTACCAATAGGGTTAAAGGCATGACCCAATGTGGGGCATGTCATCAGTGTAAATACATTCAAGAAGGGTCACAATTTAACATCAACAAAAAAGTATATAAGGTTATGGGCAACTTTAATTGTGGGACTAAGGCTGTGGTTTACGTGGCCTTATGCAATCTGTGTTCGGCTTTCTATATAGGAAAGACCGAAAGGGCACTTAAAAAACGCATATACGAACACCTTTATGCAATTTCAAAGGTTGACATAAAGAATGCATTGGCCCGTCATGTTATTGATTATCCCAGCCACACTTTCCGTTTTGTAGTGGTAAAACAAGTAGCAATAGATTCAAATAGTGGCCCCTGGCAGACAATTTTGGAAAAGGAAGAACTGTTCTGGCAGGTGAGAACGGGAGCGTATATATACCCCGGTTTAAATGATGCTATTTCTCTATCTTGCATCTTAAAAATTATAGCTATGAGGAGATAATATAGGCACTCTTTTTATCCAGATTAGTTCACCTTTGGGTTTACTTATTTCTTTGTACGTGCTTTTTGACATTTTCTAGGCTGTTTTAGGTAGTTTCATGCATTTATCTGTCACATAGTTAAGCCACAGTATGCATTTTTAGTGGGATGGTGTTTTGGTTAAGCTATTGGTAGGCTTTGGTGACACACTGAATTTGTGTTTAGGCACACGCGCCCCAAATAGGAGTTGGTCAGTCTTGCTCTGTTGGTGGTTGCAAACTGGTACAAGTTTAGTGTACATGCATAAGTTTACAATATTCAAAGTAAGTAGATATGGCTCTTTGTTTGATTTTTAAAAGCGGTTGTATCAATTGTATATTATTTAATTAACAACTAAAACCGCTTGCATAACTAGTATGCAATGACAAAATGTTTAATTTTTAAAGAGGTTTTAAATAATTGTGTTTTTAAGAATGGTGTTTTTATATATATACAAAAAATGTTTTTATTTGCAATGCACATCAATAGGAACAAGGAGTTCTTTAATGGTATGTGTATATCAATTAAAAGTTTATTAATGGGGAGGGGTTACAAGTATTTAAACTCCTTTCTCCTTGTCAGTAACTGTTTTGTCTGAGGAAGGTTGGTTATTGAACCTACCGAAAGTTCTTGTTTAATAAAAGTGCTAACACTACGGTTTTTACAGCAAACGCTTGATTATTGGATTATTTCATTATTCCTTCATTAGCTACCTTCGTTGTTTTCTAATTCATGAGTTTGTTTGGCGGTTTTCGTGTAAGCGTATATATATATATATATGCACACACACACACACACACACACACACACACACACACACACACACACCAATGCACACACATACAGTGGAAAGCATTATTATGATCTTTTTCATTATTTTTGTATTTTAGCATATGTCACAAATTAACAAAATGATGAATATAGTTGCTTATAAAAAAGGAGTTATAAATGCATGTAACAGAACCTCACTAAAATCCCACATAGTTTAATAACACTCTTTATAACTAAACTCATTCTTCCTATTTATAAAATTTCCAGACTAATGCATATATTTCCCTTCTTGTTTGTAATGTTTTGTAGCATGATAAAGTTTCTGTTATTCTCTTAAACTGATATATAATTTGCTTTTATTGTATTATCTTATATAGTAGTAAAATACACAAGTAGAACCAGAGCGGAATGGCAACTTACATTCACAAAGTCCATTAAACAGCCAGCAGCGTAATAATGAAAAAATTCTTCTTTATTCCACAGATAAAAGAGAACGAAATGAGCGCTTTCGCGTATGTACCATACGCTTCTTCAGATTTCATTATTTACAGAGAAAGCTCAGTTTAAATAGCTATATCATGCATCCAATTAAGATAATTACCTTGTTAATTAATGAAGCCTTAAAATTTTTTTAAAGCCATAGCTGACTTCTCTAATATTGGATGTGTGTATTTTTCATTAAATATAACATATCACAGTATAACTTAATACTATAGCATCCTAATCATTCTTAACTAATTCCAAAATATATAATAAAACCTACATATAAATATCTAAATTTAAAGGATATGAATATATGAAATTCATTTCTTATGTGAATAAGCAAACCCATTTAATTAAAAAAACAATCAAACAAAAATAAAAATAAAAATAAAACAAAACTTATGTCCCTATACTACAAGCCAGACTAAAATTGACGCATTATATGTTGTTCATCTTTTTAAATAAAGTGCTGCGTGCTTAAAACTTGTTGGTCTATACACAGATATAGATGTTAATAAATATAAATAAAACTGTATAAATATATGAGTATATATATTTAAATATGGCATTAATAAATACTAAAAGAAATAAATATGGTTAATATATATGTAAGGAATATATATAAAAAATATATATGCATATTTTTTTTTATTATCTTATATACTGTGAATCTTGTAATATTGTAACTAGGATGTTTATGTAAAGGGACAATTGACCAGCCCATCTACCCAATCAACACATTGAAATAATTAAATGAATAAATACATACATACATATTTTATTGGTCTCTTAATCCTTTCTCTTAATCCTTTTTCTCATTGTGTGTGTGTGTGTGTGTGTGTGTGTGTGTGTGTGTGTGTGTGTGTGTGTGTGTGTGTGTGTGTGTGTGTGCGTGTGTGTGTGTGCGTGTGCGTGTGCGTGTGTGTAAATGTTTTGATACATGAAACCTTATGCATTATGCTTTTTCCGGAATTTTTGACTCTTTAGGGAGTCCCCCCCCCAAATATTTTTAGTTTTGTTTTATTTCAAACATTAGACATTCTCTTGACTATCTTATGGATGTCAGATTGTTGTAAAGGAGATGAACTTTCAGACATGTTTTGATTTTTTTCAAAAGTTGCATTCCAGCTGTAGGGTTTCTGGATCTTGAGATTTTGTTGCTACCTTTCGACCAGTTGCTCTACTTCCCTATGTAGTGTTTCTTATGGTGGGCTAACTTACTTGGCCTTTGGTCTTTCTACCCTGTAACCCTTGTAAGCTCTACAAGTTGTATATAGTTTTATGGGGGCTTGCAACTATTAGGGGATTTTTCCTTTCACTTTGTTGATCTTATATTTGTTGCTGGTGTTTGGTCTGGCAGTCTATTTTTGTTCTCACCATGAATCTCCTGTGATGGGTAATGGCCACGTCATTGAAAAATTTCTCTTTGAACATTATCAGGGTATGCAGTCCAAATGAATGAGTGTCTATAGCAACGTTTTAATAGTACAGTTCCCTTCCTGGTACTACATATGTTCATGAGACCCATTTATTCGTGAATGCGCATTTGAAATTGTCCATAGTCAGGGATATTCCTTATTATATGATGTGGGTAAGCATAGAGGACTTAGTATTTTAGATGCATGTTTACTTAATGACAGTAGGGTTATGAGTACTTTTGTTGTCTCTGATGGGATGACTGTAGACCTGAATTTTATATGAAATGATAAATTATACACTCTGTAAAATACATATTTGTATACCCATCTTCCATTAAACAAAGATCAGGAAGTACATAGAGTTAGCAGTAGACAGTCTTCAAGGTTAGCTCATTTAGATTGTGATTTAAACCTGATTACTTTTCCTAAAGATACTTCAGTGTAGATGTCTAGGAAGATTATACCTTTAGCATATAATTTAGGGGACATAATTAATGTTTTGGGGGTTATTTTTAGTTAAAAACAAAACAAAAATCATAATTTTCAAAAAATGTATTTGACAGATATACATCTTTGAAAGTCACTTTATCTCCTTTATATTAAGTATTTATATTTATTCGTACAATTTGTTATCAGGGATAGAGCACTGATCCCATTGGACCAGTTTCAGTTTTAGTCTGGAATGGGAAAACACATCAAGTAGAAAAAAATAAAAATAATTTGTGCAATAAAAGAGCACACTAAAACAGAGGTATAGTTAATATATAATAGAACAAATGATTTAAGAAGTTATTCAGCAGAAACAGCTATGTACAATATTTGCATCATTTAGAGCAGTGAGATATTAGAAGTTACAGAAGAGATGCTGTAGTGACAATGATAGGCAGTGTGTATCAGAAATTAGGTTGACTAGGTTAGGTGACCTGAAACAGAGCATTTCCAGCCAGGTTGTGCTGTGAAATGTTCTTTGAATTGTGCCCAAAGGGAGTAGTAGTTAGACAGATCTCTCAGATTTGAGGGGAATATCCCTCCAGGTCAAAGGCTCTGATAAGGTCTATAAATATGGGTCCAGTAAGGAGGCCTTTGCCCATAGTTAAAAGGGTGTGATCAGTGAGGGTCCAAAGTGCAAAGGAAGTGATGTGGGCAGACCAAAATACATGTTGTTTGGAAGACAGAAGGTGATATTGACTTATGCAGTTTAAGAGCTGATTATAGATCAGTTTTTCTAATATTTTCCTATGGGTAGGGAGAATAGAGATTGGGCAGTGATCACTGGGTAGCTTGGGGTTGGGTTTTTGGGGAAGAGGTATGATATTTGTTGTTTTCCATATATTTGGTATATAGCTTTGAGTAAAAGAAAGGCTGTAGATATGTAGCAGAGGAGTAACAATGTACCCCTACATTTGAGTATGAACCAAGGTGAGAGGGTGGCTGTCCCTGCAGGTGAGTCACATTTCAAGTTTTCAAGAAGAGCTATAACATCTTTGGTTACAATACTTTTAAAATAGAAGAGGGGAGTATAAAGGGGAGGTGAGGGAGAAGTTGAATGAGGGAGTGAAGTATGTGGGATGATGGAGGGGAGGGTGGAGAAGTGAGTACTAAAGACTGAGGATGATAGAGAAGAGGAAGAGTGATCAGGAGAAGTTTTACCAATTGTTACCTGGTTGACCTCTACCCAGAATTGTTTAGGGAGTAAAAACTGGTTTGACTGATGGGTTCTGTTTTGATGACTCTTATGCCATCTGATTGCTTGTTTGTAGAGGTTGCTAAGGAGGCTGTAGAGTTGTCTGGTAGAAGGAGTTGGGTCAGACTGCTAGGAGTGCCATGCTTTGTCTTTGAGAGATAGGAAGGTTTTGAGTTCATAAGTGAGCCAGGTATTTTTCTTGGGCTTGTAGAGTCTTGTGACTATATGGAAGAATGAGTCTTGTAGATTACTGAGAAGTTGGATGAACAGCTGAGCAGCATTGTTTGGGTCTGAGGAGGAGAGCACAGGGTCCCAATTGAGACAGGACAGACATGTTTTTAGCTTGGTAATGTTCACTTGTGATTTATGTCTAAGTATAATGAGATTTGGTGTTGACGTTTTGCAGTCAATGTGGATGTTGAAGTTTATAGGATGGTGATCGCTTAGGTTGGGAGGGTGAATAGAAATATGACAAGTGAGGGGATGCCTGTTATTATTAGATTAAATAGTGCATGGTGTGATGAGGAAGGACTGGGTCTTGTGGATTCAGAGACAAGTTGTATCCAAATATGCAGTTTTGTGAGGGGTGAAGGAGGATGAAGTCAGTGTCACCAAAAAGAATAAGATTTTTGATGATCTGAACAGAGGAGGTTAAGTCCCTCAGTAGCTTAGTAAGGTTTTGTAATGAAACAGGAGAGGGAGAGACATAACAGCTAGACAAATCAGTGAGCTAAATGGAGAGTGGATTTGTGTTAGCAACCAATTTGGAAGGGAATTTGTGGAAGCATTACTTTGACCAAGGAGTTGCATGTTGTTGTCTGATTGAAGAGAAGAAGAGTACCTCCGCATTGCCTTAATCCTGGCCTGGCATCAAGAAAGTAATAATAGCTTAAGAAGAAGTGGTGTATGGAGGGATCTTATGGTTTAAGCCTGGAGTCTGTGATAACAATGATTTGAGGAATGAACAGAGATATGACATCTTAGTTGGTCTATTTTATTTCACATGCGTTGTGCATTAATAAGGAAGCAGGAAAATGTGTTTGGGTGTGGATTTGATTCAATGTTGCTATGTATATGAAAAAGGAGGAGTGTGGGTTTGAACTTTATAAGGAATTTGGGAAGTTTGTGGGGGTGTTTAATGGTAGATAGATACCAGTTGTAGTGGCAGAATGGTGCATGCACAGAATGAAATTAGGAGTCTGCAGGATAGCAGTGGAGGGGAGGAGTGTAGAGGGGTTTGTAGTAGTACTGGAGGCTAGAGTGAAGAGGAAGTTGTAGTGAGTATGATGACTTTAGGATAAATAATGTTAAAATACATTTGTTTGAGGTGAAGAGTTTTGAGAGTATTGAGTGGTTTGACAAAATGGGCAGTAGCAGGAAAAAGCAAAATACGACAGACATTTTCTTTGACATTTTTAAAACAATAAAATGTAATGATATCTGGAAATTACGTTTGTGTTCTTGTTCCTTCCTTTGTTTCAGCATTGATATGATGGGCTTAGGAAGCAAATGTAAGATGCACATACTCTTCAAATCTTCCAGTGGGGGCAAAGAATATTTCATAACTAGAATACGTAAGTTATTCTCAGCCAGTTTGAAGGGCTGCTAAATACAACCAGGGTCATGGAATTAAGTCTTCTTCAGCAGTATACTGGTATACTGGTAAAACGGCAGTATCTCTTTGGATGCTCAGGTAGACCTTTAGGAAACACTATTTGATAACCCTAAATGAAAGGAGTCATTTGGTTATAAAAAATATTAAGGTTCTTAGGCCTGATGGCCCTTCATTTGAATGTTACTATTATTCACTTTCTCAGGCCTGTGATTTGCTTCTTACGATGTTTTTACGGTGTCTTTGTGCTTGTTTTCGACCTATTTTACAGATTCTCATCTTAAGCTGTAATTCTTCAGATTCAGCACAGTATTGCTCTGTGTCTCTTTTAAATGTAGGCAACCGATTACATGTGGCTATATATTACAGGAAACACGTACACCAGGTCAGTTTTATTCCAGGCAGACAGAATAAATGACTATATAAGAAGGATTGTGGGATTCAGACTGGGCTATATGTGTCAGGAAATGAGTACACCAGGTCAGTTTTATTCCAGGCAGACAGAATAAATGACTAAGAAGGATTATGGGACTGAGAGAAAAAGCTAATTTTCCTTACTATTGATTTACACAAGACACCTGAAACTGTCACAGCACTCTATTTTGTTTTAAAAACTATGTCACACTTTTTATTCAAGCCCCATTTAAGGTTTATACTAGCTCCTACAATTCTATTCCTTTACATTATTATATTTGTTGTAAAATATTTTACCAATAGCACTAGTCAGGGATGCCTACTATTATCTTTCCTTGTTTCCCTTTGTTTTATTCCTCTGGCTATTAATCTTATGGAATCTCTAGTGGTTAGTGGGCCTTTGAATAGGTACTGACTTCAAGGTGCAGTCAGTTTACTGGGGTATCATATTCTGGAACAGCTCCACTTTCCTTCCAGTAACATTCTTATTATATTACTTTTAACTTTTTAGGGTTCCATCTTTATGATTAATTATATTAACTCACAGCCTGTCTTTGTTGCATCCTGCTATAATCCTGGAAAACATAGTTTTAGGTATATTCTATTAACTATTACTGGGTTGAGACCAACAAATCTGCTAAGGATAAGAAAGCTAGGGTTAAACAGGTTAATATCCAATTAGTGGTATCAGTAGGCACTGAATCCTGAAAGCAGATAACTTTGGATTAGAAAGTTAAATGATTCTGCTTTACAAACTGATTTCCCCCCTTAGTGACTACATTATCACTTCATGACAGCAATCATGTCAGCTTCTATTCACTCGTGTGTCAGACTGCAGTCAGCGCAAAATTTAATTTCAAGGGAAACGTAATTTCCAAAGTAATTCCTGCACATAACTGTAATGCCTTTGGATGGATTTTGATCAACAGGCAATACCGTTTTTTTTTTGTCATGGTCCTGAAGCAAGTTAGAAAGTTTAGCAGTTTACACTCTGTCCTTGTGTCATCCTAGGAACCAGGACATACATTAAAGGCTTCAATTTAATTTCTAGCATAACTACTGGCTTTCAAGATTAGTTGAGAGTAGTGCTTATTGAAAATATCATATTTAAGGTTTTACTTCCTTTACTATGGTAGCAAAGAAATGGGAGTGCTAAGTATCATAATGGGAGCTGTAAGAATGCTCCTACTCATGGAGAATGGGTGACAGAAGCCTCTACAAGGGCTTATTTTTGGTAAAAGATGGAATGATTCTTTCATCTGAAGCAGTAAAGACCATGTTTGGTTTAAATCAAAATGTCTGGTTAGTTGATTTATAAAGCCAGTTCTGCCCAGATTCAATTTCAATGGCAGATATATTTGTTCCGAGTTCTGAAGGCTTATGTATGTTCCCAAGTCAACATGTTTTTTTTCCAGATTACCTTCAGATGATTGAAGTTTCAAGACTTCAAAATTCATATGGTCGAGACAATATGATCAAAGTTTTGAAACTTCGAAAATAAAATAAAAAATAAAATATAAACTTTTTTTATGTTTTTGCAGCATGTACCATCCACACCACCTGCAAATTAGATATACCAACTCCAAGATCCCACTACAGTGTGGAAAAGGGAAAATGTCCTGATCCACGCTGTACCGCAATCTCCATTGAAAATGTTCAGAGTTTCAAAACTTCGATCATATGGTCTTGACCATATGAATTTTGAAGTTTTGAAACTTCGATAATCTGAAAGTAACCTGTTTTTTCCACAATTTAAGGGATGGTATCACATTCACTTGAATTATAGCTGTCCATTATGCAACTGCAGATGTTAATTCATTACATAAATTTTACTTGTTGGCACGTAGTTGATGCATATGGTGGCTGTGAGCATTTTCTTTTAATACAACCCTTTACTTCACTTCCCTGTTGTCTACCACATTACCTTTCATGTGCCTGCTTGCATGGAGAACTATCTTTTTTCTTTTCAAAACTAGCCAACATGTTTCTGAGGTAGCCAAACCAATGCTGTTAATGTTCCACTACAGGACGTGGAAATATTTATGTTTTTTTTACTAGCTTGGACATTTTTTTAGAAGAAGTAGAAAAGCCTGAAGTTGGTTTATAACAGATATTTCTCTCTCCTTTTAAGTCATACTATTGAAGTACATATCTAACAAGAAAATCAAGTCTCCATAACCAGCATATTCAGAAACTTCAGAGGAAAATGCATATTTGGCAATGTGCCATGCCACCAGGTTCTTTGGACTGGTGTATCCTGGTACTAACATTTTATAATGAGTTATCTAGTCATTTCAGAAGCAGGGTCTCTTATGCCATCACTAAGCATGGTTAAACTTAATCCTATATATGAGTTTATGCTTTGCAACTTACATTTGATTGAAAGGAATATTTGTTTGTTTAGTAGATTTTTGGTGTTCTTCTATACAAGTTTAACACATTTTATGCATTCAGTGCAATTCAAAACATAAGTTTAACAGCTGGTATACAACACATTTAAACAATTTAAAAATGACAGCTGTTTGACAACTTACCATCATCCTTTGGATGAGATGTTAAAGTTAAACCAAGACCCCTTCTGCTTGAATTGGTAGTAGCTCAGGGGGATGTAAAAGATCCCAAAGCACCTATTAAAAAGAGTAGAGAAAGCTCTGTGGTGCCCTTGCCAAATTTCCCCTTGTAGTATAAATACCTCCCTGGGTCTCCCCTGAACAGAGGCCATTAGCCCAAACGGGACTAACCCAGACAGCAAAGGAAGTAAATACATAAATAAAAATGACAGAAATGACAGTAGATGTTTGGGTAAGGTCACTGTTGCAATACTATTCTTTATACATTGGAATCAGCCATAGGCTGACATGTGCCCAGTCAGTCCAACTCTGAAATATCTACTTATACAAGGTACAGGCTGATGTTCACTTCACTTGAAGATGCATGTCCATGTCACAAATAAAAAAGGTGTGAGTACACTATCTTCTGATCAGTTTTTTGCCAGGAAACCTTTGGAACTCCATGCCTCATGAATGAAGAGCTAACCTATCATACTAAAAAGGTATGACTGTGGTATCCTGCCAAGAAGTGGTAAACATTCATGCAGGAAGCATGTAAACAGTGACATTCTGCTGGGGGGGGTGGGGGGGGTGGGGGGTTGGCACTACCTCTGCAAAAAAATATGACTATAGTTTAACATATAATGCTATAGTTTGTTTTAAGTATTTTGCACAGGCCACTGCTACAGTGCTATTTATTATGTATCTGAAACAAGCTCCCATAGCTTACATCCAAACTCAGTAAGGGGGGCTTTCTGGCCACATAAGGTATCCCATTACAGCATAAGCTGGAAAATTGCTGCACTGAACTCTTCCCTAAGCCCAGAATCCATGCCCAGGTAATAGAGTTTGGAGAAGTTGTTGACAGATGACCAGGCAAAGACCTCACAAATGGACTGGAATAATACTTGTCTAAAGAAATAACCAAGTGGAGGTAACATTAGTGCAACTTTCTCTTTCACATGCCAGTAGAGGTTTGCCCCTTTTATTCCAGAAGACTATGTGGGTAGGTAGTGACTTGGAAAATGATTGATTAGTAACTAGTTTACTCTCCTCTGACCCCTTTGCAAAGGCAATGAATATCTATCCTTGTTGATCAAGTTGGTCCCAATAGAAATTTGGCCAGTGCACTGGGAAACTTCCACTACTCACAGCTTGTACTGCAAACAATTAAGTGTGCCTGGTTCCTAGCACAGTGACAGCTGGGAGGATGGTGCACAATATGGGGAGAGTAATGGAAAGAACATAGATGAATGCCAGCTTCCAGGGACACGTCTGTGCAGTTATAGAGGATTCAAAAGACATTTTTTCAAAACATTTTGTTTGCAAAATTGGAGGAGATGGTGAAAGTAGAATGTATTATTACAACTCTCCAGTCAGGAGGACTTGGGAATGACATACTGCATGAAATTATTAATCAATTGGAACTGGAAAATGGAGGAGATGTTTCCTGGGTTAAGATAATGGAAAAAATAAAGCAGGAAGATTCAGAAGCAATCCTAAAGGGAGGTCTCAAAAAAAAGAAAAAGACACACACAAACAGTTGTAAGCAGTGATGGTGAGCAGAAAGAAATGAAAACTGACAGCATGAAAAGAAAATTCATGGTGAGAATACAGAGTAAAGAAAATAAGGACCTGAATAGGTATGAGGTATAGGACACCATAATACTTCTATTAAGTGTAAAAGTACAAGAAGTTAAGAGCTTTTATTTTAATAAACAGATGGTTTGTGACATTATTTTTGAAACTGTTCATGGTATGGAAACATTTCTATGTGAGTATGAAAAGAGGCAGAATGGCAATCCATGGAAGAATTATGTAGTAAAAGCTTTTTTTCCAAGAAACAAAAAAGAAAACACATATGCAGTTTTGTACAGAAATGGAAGGAGAGACTTTGAACGAACATTTAAAAAGCATCTGTAAAGTAATGGACATTTCAAAAGTTTATAATGACAGGGGTTTATGGACTGGAGAATGGGACTGTAATGTTATCCTGAAAATGGAAACTGAAAAAAAAAGTGTGCATATTCTAAGTATTATAAATGTTGAAGAAAATATTAGTGCAGTAAAATATTAGGGGCAACCAAGAACATATTATTTTTGTGGGAAAGAAGGGCATTTTACAAATAACTGTGATTAAAAAAAATGTTATATAGTTATATATGTGGAAAATAGGCCATGATGCAAAGAGATGTGAACTGGAATGTAATAAATATAAACAAACTGGGCATTTATGAACTGATTGTAAAGAAAAGTTTAATAGAAACATGCTGAAAAAGGGAAGAGGATAAAGAACAAAATGTAAAAGAGATGGAAATAGAAATACAGGATAACTTAGAAAAAGAAAAATAATAACAATAAAGGAAAAGAGGATAGGGAGAAGATAGAAAAAGATTCAGAAATTAGTGATGAAAAAGATATAAGTTGGAAAATGGTAAAAGGAAAAAATGATTCTATTGGGATAAAGTAAAGGACATGAAAATGACGTTTAAAAATATAAATTTAAAAGAAAAGAAGGAAGGAAATGGGTGATAATGAGAACAGAAAGAGAAAATAAAAAAATAGTACAGAAAGAAAAATATTTCCTTTAAATTAAGGAAAAGAGAAAGTAATAATTTAAGAATTATTTTGGCAAATGTAAACAGTATTAAAATATAGTAAGAAGGATAGGGATATTAAAATTGTGTAATAAATGTGATGTAGATATAATTGTTTTGGAAGACATAAGAATTTTAAGAAATGAAGAAAGATTAAAAACAGAGAAGATATGGGTGGAAATATAATATGGAATTTGGGAAATTAGTGTCACCCACGGATAGCAGTACTGTATAGAGAATCAGATAAGATGTTAGATGTAATACTAGTAAGAATGGCAATATTAACTATTGTAGATTTAAGATAGCTAGAGAAAGTATATAGAAGTATAGCTTTAAAGTATATGCTTATGCTATTTGTAAAGAAAGGGAGAGTGTATTTCAACTGATGTTAGATTATGTAGTAGTGAATATGACTGTTATAATAACTGGAAATTGTAACAGTGATGTAACGGGTAAAAGAAAAAAAGAAAGGAAGGGATATAAGAAAAATAACAGAATTTATCAAATCCAGTAAATTAACTATATGGAATTGAGAATTATGGACATATAGAACTATAGAAATACAGATCCTTAAATCTGGGATTGATTGCTTTATAATATCTGAAGGAAAAAGTATTGCAGAAGGAGAAGCTATTATAACAGGATTTGCAGATCATTCGGCAATATGAATGAAAGTAAATGAAAATAAAGAATACATTAAAATAGGAATGGGAATACAAAGAATGAAAAAGAATATAAAGGAAATGGAAAGGGAAAGAAGTAATTATACAGTTGTGGAGAGATCATGTTACTATGAGGACATTGTATGTTAATTGGTCAGAATGGTGGATTATATTTAAAAAGAAAATATAAAAACAATTTACAATGGCAGAGTAAGACAAGAAAGATGGAAAAAAAAGTAATGTAGAGATATATAAAAATGTTTTCAAAAATTTTGAAAAGAATAATAGAGAGTATTATGACAAAGAAAAAGAATTATATAAATATAAAAGAAATTATAAAAAATATTAAGGAATTGTATAAACAAACATATTTACTACAAGGAAAACAAGGACAATGTATCAGCACACGTATGCAAAACAGTAGAAGACGATAGTAGTGATGAGAGCAATGAAAAATAAAAAAGGAGAGGTAGAAAAAAAATAAACACAGATTATGAAAAATGTAGTTCATTATGTGGAAGAAATCTTTAAAGAAAAAAGAAAGAATTTAATAAAATACAGGAAGTAAAACATTCTCAGATCAAGATTAAGAAGAAATTAAAAAAGAGATTACATTGTATGAGCTGGATAGAGTGCTTAGAGAGGTAAATATGAATTTGGTAGAAGGTCCAGATTGGAATAGGATATGAAATGTATAAATATTTAATGGAATGGCAAACAGAAAATTTGCTACATTTTGAATGAAAGGTTAAATTAAGCTTTTTTGCTATAAAGAATTATGTAGTTTGTAAGCTTCTGAGCCCCTAAGCCTTTCTGTGTTGGAGGGAAGCCTTCTAGCTTAATTTTGTTTCTTAGAACTAGCCAGTTTTCTAGTTTCAGCACTCAAGTCTGTTTCTTTGAGCTCAGCACTTGTTCAGAACTCATTGTAAGCTCCAAATAAGCTACAAATTACTACAGCACTCAACTTTCCTCACTTGTCTAGAGGAAAACAGTTTTTAGTACTTAATAAATAAGCACCTATCCAGGCATGTCTAAGGGTCAGCTCTCAGTGTTTTCTCAAGTCTACTTGATGAATCTGGGCATCTTGGGGCAATGCAGCAATTGCCTCATGTACACAGACAACCCTCTCCTCCTACCACCCAACACTACAACTTGTGAGAGATGCACTAATATAGCCAAAGTGGAAGCAAAGCTCTCTTCACCCAAGACTGGACAAGACAGTCAAGAGGAGAAGGTAAACACTTGCACCACCCCACACTCATCACATAGTCCCTCAAAACCTACACCACCAAAACACACACATAGAAACACAAAACACACACCTACATTCATGGAGGCTCTCAAAAAAAATCTACCCAAGCAACAGGGGCCTCCAAAGCAGAAACGCAAGCAACTTCCACCTTCCAACACAACTCAAATAACACATAGCCCACAGATTCAGTGTGCCACTCAACCATAGCCCATAAGGCATAACAACGTACCCAACACTCTAGTCATAGGTGACTATGTCAGGCACACTGATGTTCCACTCACCAGGATAAACAAGGAGAAAGTTACTGTCAGGTGCTAGGATCTGCCACATAATGCATGCACTCAGGTCACTCCACAACAAGTACAAATATGACTCTGTCATTGTCCATGATGGTGTGAATGACCTGAAACATACCTCCCTGGACTACATGAAAAGAGACATGGAGAAGCTGTCCAATCTTGTAGCCCAGGCAGGTATGACCCTAGCCCTGAGTAGATTCCTGCCATCACCCAGAATGATACCACAGTACAAGGCCAAAATGATTGACTTCAACAATTGGCTAAGCTTCTGGTGTCATTCTAAGGGGATCCAGTATCTGTCTGCCTGGGATGACATGATCGACAAACCACGATGCTTTGCCAGAGATGGCCTGCACCTGTCGCTCTTGGGATTCTGGATACTGGCTAAGGCTCTTGCCACCCCTATAGTGCCTTTTTTAGGCAAGATTCAAATGACAACTTCACCACCATAACAGGTACAAGCAAGCAAAATCTGAGGGTAATGCTACTTAATGCTAGAAGTCTAAACCTCAAAATGCACTCACTCGAGGCACTCCTTAAAATGGAGAACATCGACATCTGTGCAGTGACAGAGACCTGGTTCAAGGCTCCAGAGAGCACCCCTGCATTACCAGGCTATAATTCATACCACACCTTTCGGCCACCTAACCTGGACCGAAGCACTAAAGGTGGAGGCATGTCCATATTCATTAAAGATATTCACACCTCCAGGCTAGTTGCTCAGTATAATGCATCCGAGATTATCCAAGTGCAACTAACTCTGGGCAAGACTGCAATCTAAATTGTAGCTTGCTACAGATCCCCCACTATGCCCCAGGATTCCCACTCCTCATTTCTTGATGCACTGGAAAATATTAGGGTACAACTTAACACCCTAATAATGGGCGATTTCAACTACCCCACCATTAACTGGGAAAACTACTCATGTACCAACTCTTGTGCTCAACATTTTCTGGAATTCATAAATTTCAATGCCTTAGATCAACTTATCCACACCCCCACCAGGGGCAGCAATATCCTAGACCTGGTCATTACTAACATGGGCAACTGGTGTTCCACACCAAAGGTCAATTCCTCATTGGTCAGATCTGACCACAAGCAAATTACCCTAGACATCCACATCCTACCCCCACCCCCCATTAGGGAAACCACCGTAAAAAAAATTCTCCAAAGCCAACTTCACGCTTCTTAAGACAGAAGTGGCAAACTTCACGACACCCATGCTGATGGACAATAGAGGTATGACTGCTGAATCCTATACAATTGCACTTTATATAAGCACTTACATGAGTGCATGGATCGTGCAATCCCTAACAGAACCAAGATGCTATCCTCCAAAAAAAGGAAGCCAATCTGGTGGTCCCCTGCCATAAACAAACTCTACAACAGAAGAAAGAAACTGTTGCAAAAAAGAGTAAAATCTAATGATTGGAGGAACTCCATGGTCAGCCTCAGTAAGAAGCTGAGATCCCTCATAAAATCCTCCAAAGCTAGTTATGAAAACAAAATCACCACTGATTCTAAAGACAACCACAAAGCATTCTATACCTATGTCAAGAATCTCAATGGCAACACTCAGACCTCCTCTGAGTTATAGCACAATGGCACTAAATATACAGAACCAATTGATATTGCCAACATCCTGGCAGATAGGTTCAGTACGAACTTTACCCCTCTCTCATCCCCTAAAGGGCCCATCTCTTTACCGGAAGAATGCAAAGTTCCTGTAATCACATCTGCACAGGTAAAAAACACACTCTCCAAAGCCAAGAACACATCATCCATGGGACCTGACAACATCCCAGGCTGCACTCTACATGAGCTACAGAATGAACTGGCACCTCACCTATGTAATATGTTTAGTCATAGCCTCACCTCAGGCTTTGTGCCCACTGAATGGCACACAGCAATGGATATTCCACTCCACAAAGGGGGAGCCAAAACGCACCCCTGGAACTACGGCCCCATTATCCTGACGAGCCTGGTCTGCAAGGCTATGGAACGTATCATCATGGAACTTATAAACAATGAAATTGGTAATCTCCAAACTCTGGACCCTATCCAGGTCGGGTTTGTAAAAGACAGATCATGTCTCCTAAACCTGACAGACTTCTTTGAAGCGGTCACCAAAGCTGTAGATGAGGGTACGGTAGTTCACACAGCCTATCTAGATCTCGCCAAGGCTTTCGACACCATCCCCCACTCTGGAATTATAGATAAACCCACTAAACTAGGTATAAATCCCTATGTCACAAGATGGGTTGCCAACTGGCTCACTGACAGAACCCACACTGTGAAAGTAGCAGCCTTTAAATCCAACTTCAGACCAGTGAGAAGTGGAGTACCACATGGTTCAGTCCTAGGTCCTCTCCTGTTTGGTATCTACTTCTCTGAAGTGCAGGCTAACACAGGTCTTTGGCTAACAAAGTTCACAGATGACTGCAAACTAGGAGCCATAATCAAAACTCCTAACGATGTGGACATCCTACAAAAGGGCCTCACTGAGATAGATGCCTGGTGTCAAAGCCATGGCCTCAAGCTCAGTGCCAAAAAGTGGATTGTTATCCCTTTTGGTAAAAACTCTGTACCCATGAACTACCACATATGCGGTAGTATACTTAACACTGAAAGTGTGATAAGAAACCTTGGGACACAGGTGGACAGTAGTCTCTCCTTTAGTAATCCCATCACCACAGTAGTCAGGAAATCTTTCTACGTGGCACACCTCATCACAAAAGGTTTCTCATCCAGGAAAAAAGAGGTCATTGCTTCCCTCTACTCATCACTCATTAGACCCATTATAGAGTACAACACCCCTTTTGGTATGTACCTCAAAAGACATCTACAACAACTGGAAAGGCCACAGAAATACCTCACAAAGAGGATTACCGGCCTCAAACAGATGCCCTATGCAGACCGTCTCAAAAAACTCCAGCTTTACTCTGTTGCATACCGCCTACTCAGGGGCGATCTCTGCCTAATATACAAAGCTATGTCAAACCCAGAGCTATTGGACATGCTCCACTTAAAGAAATCCCATTCCCTCTGAGCTACATGCTCTAGGGACCTAAACCTTGTCACCACAATAAACAGAACATGCTGGAGGGATAGATTCCTGTCCCAGAGACTTCCCATGCTCTGGAACAAACTACCTATCTATATCAAACAAAGCTCCTCATTAGCACTCTTCAAAAAAAATCTTGATGATGTGAGATAGGAAATTCACCCCGGGGATCACTTCTGTGGCTCTGCTTGACAGGGGCACAGGAAAATAATTTTCTTAGGTGGCAAAAGCCAGGGTACCGTTTGGCTAGGCTTCTATAGGCCCTAGGGCCAATAGCCTAGTACCTACCTATGAACCTATGAACCTAGTGGAATATCAAAATTAATATGGGGAAAAAAGGAAAAAGATATGAAAAACTGGAGAATAATAGTAATGAATAATACAGAATGTAGGGTACTTATGAATGTAAGACAGAAAATATTGGAAAATAAGATGGAAGATATAATGGAAGAAAGTTTATATGGTATGATATTTTAAATAGAAGACATGATATAACACTTAAGGTAGATGATAATAGAGGATGAGACATTATATAAATTAATGAAGACATATACATTTAGTAATAAAATTAAGAAAATTTGTATGACAGAATATAGCAATAATAAAATAAGAATTCTGGTAAATTGCTGGTTAAGTAAATAAATAGAGATGAGTAATGGTATAAGATAAGAATGTCCTATGAGTTGTATTTTATTTGCTTTAGTTATGAATATGATTATAAGTGGGGGGAACTGTAAAATGAAGAATACAAAGTATGTAATACAAAGAGGTTGTAGAGATTCTTGTTTTAATGACATATGCAGACAATATTATAATAACTAAAACAGTTTATGGATGAAAGGAGTTATAGTTTGTGTACTGAATGTTTAAAAGAAAGAGGTATTTCATTAAATAAGAATAAATGCAAAGGCTTCGGAGACAGGAAAAGATGGGATTAATAAAATTCACAATGAAAGAAATTTCAGTGTTGGGAATACATTTTGGATACAAAGAAGTAATCTGAACACAATAGGAGAAAATTTAAAGGAATTAAATGATTTTTTATGTTCAATATATAGGGTATCTTATAAGAAAAAAAGTTTGATAAATTCAGTATTAATAGAAAAATAGCATAGCTAGCAAGTGTGTTTATGATTTTCTCTGCTTCTATCTAGTGTCTGTACATCGCAACTACATAGTGGGTCCGGTTTGTTCCCCCTCCCCATACTTGAGAGCATGGACACTCCAAAACCTAGAAACTTCAGAAAACTTGACTGCTAGTTGATCACCTCCACAGCCTCTCTGCTTCAATCCAGGTGCTTACAACTGCTATTTTCAGCTACACACCATGGAAATTTGTTTTGTAATCCTTTCAGTAGCAGTTGCTATTGCTTTAAGCAAACAAGTATTTGTAGTGCCTTTTGGTTGAGCTCTGCATCGGTACTGACAGCTACACTGTATCCCCCCCATGACTTCCAAGTTATTCTTCTCTCCTCCCCTACCACAGTGTTTAAATTAGGCTGCATATAAACTTATTTTAACCCCCCCTCCCCATTTTGTTAGTTACACTCCCTCCTTGTTAAATGTCTATCCAGTACAGTATCTCCCTAGTCTAAATTCTCCTGATTTCTGCCTGCTTCTTTTGACTGTTGTATTTCTCCTAATTTCTGCCTGTTCCTTTTGACTGTAGGACTCGCTCATATTTTACTTACATATCCTCCTGTTCCCAGATGTCTGATTGCTTTTGTAGACTTTTTATTGCTTTGTCTGGATACTCTGCCCTTCCTCTCTCCTGCCTTCCATCTATGTTCTTTATCCTTTAATAACGTCCAGTTTATCTACTTTCTGTGCTTCCCACCACTAGTTATTCTTTCCCTAGCCTGCTCTCCTTCTCTGCCCTATCCTGCTTTGCTGTTATACCTTCCTATACCTCAGATTTTCTCCCTCTGCCTTAAATCCATACTATTCTGCCTCTCTGTATCCTGACTCACCTCCATAGCTCACTGATTGTTTTCTTAAGGAATCTTGTCACTTCTTGTAGTCACTCACTGTGGATTATGTGCATTATTATCATTTACCAACATAGTTAACCATCACAGAAACAAGGGTCTATTTACTTCTTCCATATTCTTAGACTTATCAAAATCCTTTGACATGGTTAACCACAACATGCTTCTTGCAACTCTATCTACCCTAAATATAAGTCCCTCCTCTGTATCATGGTTTAACAACTATTTGTCAGATCGACAGCAAGCTGTCCTATGGCAAGACCAATTGTCCCCCCTGCTACCAGTAAGTATAGGAGTCCCTCAGGGGTCTATCCTCAGCCCTCTGTTGTTTTCCCTATTTACTAACCAGATCTCTTCATCCTTGCCAACTGCCTCAGTAGTACAATATGCTGATGACACCACCCTTATATGTGCCGCCCCCACCCTAAGTGAACTACAAACCCTAACCCAAAACACCTTCACCCTAGCCGAAACCTGGTTCACTAACATCAAACTTCTTAACCTCAAAAAAAACAAACAAATTCTCTTTGGCCCAGGTAGATCTCCTCCCCTGAGCAACAACTTCATCATCAACTCCAAAGAAAACATTCAAATTAGTCCAACCACACACGCCAAACTGCTAGGCATAGAGATAGGCAATAACCTGAAATTTGACATCCACACAGCACAAACCATCAAGAAAGTTAATAAAAAGCTAGGCCTCCTCTACAGGAACAAACAGTTTATGACTAAACATACCAAAGTCACCATCGCTAGGACTCATCTCCTATCCACCCTCCTCTACGCCTCTCCCATCTTGATTAATCTATGCCAAACCAAACTGAATAAAATGGAATCCTGCTATAATAAGATTGCCAAGTTTGCATCTGATGCTTCTTACAGGTGCCACCACTGTCTGTCCCTAAAACAGCTTAACTGGCTTGAGTTGCCTCATATACTCATGCTCAATCAACTCACTATAGCTCACAAGCTCTACTACCTCCCAGAGTTAACCCCAGCACTTCAGCATTTAATACAGCCCCACATTCCCACTAGAGCCCTATGATCTAATAGCCACAACCTAATAACTGTCATCCAACATAAAAACAATGCTGGTAAATCACTCTTTGCCAGCACCATTGCCCAAACCTGGAACATACTACCAATCCATATAACGTCTAGCACCTCCTTTAATCATTTCAAAAAAACTCCTTAAAACCCAATACTTAACTAACTGGCTATGCTCATGTTACACTCCAAGTTAAATCTAACTTTGTCACATGTTCAGATAAGTATAAACAGATTTGCCCTAAAAAGCTTGTAAACCCAGAGACTGGTAAAAAAAAAAAAAAAAAAAACTTTATTTTTTTTAAGTTTTTGACTATGTACCTCAATGTTTTTACTATGTACCTCAATGACTATCTACTGTACTAACTAAAACTGTTAACTTCTAACCTATTATGTATTAAAATCAATTGTATGTTCTATATTTTGTTCTCTCATGTACTACATTCTATTGTACTGTGGAGCTTTTCTCCCCAGGTCTCCGCTGAAAATGGACCTGTATCCAGTCAGACTTTCCCGGTAAACAAATGTAAATAAATAAAATAAAATAAAATAAATGATTCTGAGAATAT
Organism: Protopterus annectens; assembly: GCF_019279795.1. Lineage (NCBI taxonomy): Eukaryota > Metazoa > Chordata > Ceratodontiformes > Protopteridae > Protopterus > Protopterus annectens. Next base: position 1,048,852,119 of record NC_056726.1, read on the forward strand.
ATGAAAAACAATTAGAAGTGATGCTTACATTTATATGGAATTCTAGATTAAATCAAGTAAATAGAGAAGTATTGTATATGAATAAAAATGAAGGATGGCTAGGATTGTCAAATCCAGTAGTATTCATAACTTCTTTAAATTTGCATAAAGTGTTGAAATTGATAAATGAGAAAAAGAAGAAGCTGTTGTTAGACCGTTTAAATACAAGTATGAATAGCCTTTGGGAAATAATAAAAAGAAATAAATGAGAAAAAAATGAACATTTTGATGAAGAACTAGAAAATTATCAAGAAAAAGATATTTGGAGGATAAAGATTGATGAGACAGAAAAAGATAAAAAATGGTATAAAAATAATATGGTATAATATTAGTGTGTTAATCCATGGGAAAATGTATCAGAGAAAAAGATCAAAACTATAAAAGAAAGAAACAAATGTTGTAGTAATAAAGCAGAATGTCAATATTTTTATGGAGACTTAGAGTAAATAAATTACTAATGAAAGAAAATAACCTTATAAATAGAATGGTGAGAGAATATATTTATATTGTGGTTAAGAAGAAACAACAAAACTTATTTTTTTAACATAAGAGGGTGAAGAAATTATGGGAGAGTTATGTGAAGATAATTTTTTTGAGATTTAAGAGAGTGTAGTAATATAAATAGGATATGATTGAATATGGATATTGTAAGGCTAGAAACAAAGAATATAAAATAAGAATGGACAAAAGTTGTTTTATGTAGTATGGGTGATTTGGTATGAGGAGTTAAATGTAATTATGTTTAATGGGAAGTGGACATTATCAATAATATTAAGAAAATTCCTATGGTGGTTATCTAAAAAAAACAGTGGGGTCTAGTATGAAGAAAAATGTATAAGGATGGTAAGTATAATATATGTTTTTAATATATAAGGATGTAATTATGTAAGCAGCTGTATAATTTTTAAATATGTACATTTATAAATATGTAAAAATGTAAAATTTGCAAATAATGCATTATGTAAATAAGGTGTAAATAAATAAAGGACCCCTACTCTTTTTGATGGTTGCCAGTGTATCTTTTACATCCACCTGTGCTACCACCAACTCAAGCTGATGGGGCTTCAGTTTAATATCTTATCCGAAGGATGGTATACTCAGGAGTGCAGCACCTGCCCCCTTATGCTGCACTGCAGTATCAGAAATCCATCTACCTGGTGTGGAATACAGCCCACAGCCTTCTGCACCAAAGGTGAGTATGCTATCTGTTGTGCCAGTGCCAATTGATCTGTTCATTGGAAGGCTTTTGGCCCATCCAGGAAATAGCAGAACTGTTTGTGAACATCCAGCAAGTGCAGGATCTGGTCTCCTTTGTTTTGAAACTGTGAGAAGATGGACAGACTGGTTAGAGGGTAATTCTGAGACAACCTTGGCATAAAAACAGAGTTTGTCCTGAGGCTGACCCTGACTTTACAGAAGCTTAGGAAGGGTTTCTTATCAACCTTGGTTTATAGCTCCAAGATCCTTCTTGCAAAAGATATTGCTAACAGAGATGTTTTTCAGTACCAGAATGGGAGTGGCATTAACATTTCAGGCTTAAAAGTGTTTAATGTCATATGCTTAAGGATGAATTTAAGATCCTGTAGAAATTTGATGCTTCTTCTCAGTGGATTTAAGAGGATCATCATGTCTAGTAACTGCTTGACTAATGTGTCACACACAACAGCTGAGATTTAAAGAAGGCAAGCATGGCATAGACAAGAACTTTAAGACTTAGGCAGTCACGTTATAAAGAGATCTGACAGATAGGAGGGAACATAGGGTACATCAGCCCTAAGCATGTTCCAGTACCATCTTTGACAGGTATGATTTCCTCGTATTAGGCTTTGTGGCGTCTTTAAAATAGTCATCACGTTCAAAGAAAAAATGTGTCTATGAGGGATAAGATTCAATCTTCTAAGTTATCAGATTGAGTTCTTTGAAATTTGGATGCACCAGGGTTCTCTCTCTCTCTCTCTAAATAAGTCTATAATTTGTAGTAGAATATATGGTGATTATTTATCTAACTGTCCAACCATCAAAAACCATTACTGCCTGGGGCTCAACAGCATTATAGGGATCATGCTGGTTTGCTCTCTATGCACCCACACCATTCATGGGATCAGTACTGGTGGGAGAGACAGCATACATCAATCTGTGCTTCCACTCAAAAGAGAAGTTATCCATCCTCCATGTTTCTCTTCAAGGGAGCCCTTCATTAGTAAAGTTGAAACTAATAGTTCATGTGTGAGACAAAGAAATGAATCTCTTGCAGTCCCCATTTGTGTATCCTGGTTGATGGTAACATCACTATGGTGAACTACATCTTGCTCAATGGCTTCAAAAACTCTCCAGCCAGCAAGCAGTACTTGCTGGCCTTCTGCAGAAAGAATGTTAATAAGGTATACACCCTGCACTCTTCCGTGTTTGGGCAGCCCCCAGAAAAATCTTTGTCTTCTTTAACCAGAGATTTGACTTAAAGCGGTTTACTGAAAACCCAGGGCATTTAAGGCAATCAGTGTCAAATTTCAAGCCATATAGCATTTGCTGTTGTGCTTGGGCCTGATGAAGGCAGTCATCCAGGTAGATCTCTCTCATCCTGAGGAAGACTACCATCAGAGCCAGACATTTCATAAGTACAGTGGCTGCAGAGGAGGTATCGAAAAGCAAGTAAGTAAATTGGTAAACTTTTAAGTCTCTGCAGTCCTGGATGCAGTTCTAAACCCTTTTGGTTTCGTATTAGGCGTCTGTTCACTCATCCTTACATTTTATATAATGGATGAGCCTCAGGTACCATTGCAAAGGCTTCTGACTGGGTTGCAGGGTGGAGCAGGTGGGGCAGTGTAAGCAGGTTAGTGGGGCTTAATATCTGACACCCACAGCAACAGCAGGAGATTGAATTTGAAAGTAAAACTGATCAGTGATGTCTTCTTTCATTTGAGTAAACAGGCTACAGCTTAAAAACGTTTATGTTTTTCAGAGTGCTGTTTAGGTTTACTAGCAGAAAAATATAATTCTAAAGTTAAGTTTAGCAATTATTTGTTTATTTTATTATACTTCTTTTGTTCTTTTTACTGGAACAGAACTGGGGTCTGAGAGCCTGGAGAAACGTCCTTGCCTGCTAGCTGGCAGAGTTGAGAGATAAGAGAAGCATCAACAGACAGACTGAAAACCAGAACAGACAGACAGACTGAAAACCAGTAGACAGTGAGTGTGGAATGACTCACTAAGCAAGACAATGAAAAAAATAACTTAAAAAAGTGATCAAACCTTCTTAGCTCCTAGCCACTTGACACGGCCTTGATCAACCGACCACCACAAGTGCTGCTGCTGCAGCATTGTTGTTACTGGATTACAAAACTGACCAGCTATCATCCTTCTGCCCTGGATAGTATTTGTGCTCAATGTCTTCATTGTTTAACTTATCAGTTATCAGTATGACTCCAAGTGTACAGATAGCTACAGAAGTAACCAGAAAATGTCTTATAATTTCTGTCTTAGTCTCTTATATAATGAAATTGCTTATACTTTCAGTTAAAGTTCCTGTTTGGATCTTTCTTTGGTTGGCCTTTTGTCTTTTTTTTCTGCTCTTTAGTTTTGAGAAGGGGCACCATATGAGAGTTCCACACTGGGCTTCACATGGTTTAGCTTAACTTCTGTCAGCTTGCAGCCTTGTATAACCAGTACTGTGGGAGTTGGGCTAGTCAGTTGGATGTCAGCCTCTGTCTGATTCTCAAGTCATGAACAGAATTGCAACAGTGAACTTTAAGAAGAACATCTCTTGTTCCATGTAAGCAGCCTATTGTTGCACAATAAATAAAACTAATACCTACCCTATACTAAAATGACACAAATATCTACCCTGCAGAATAAAATACCATAAAGTAATAAGCAGCAATACAACAGCTTAACCTAAGTGTAATGCAAATCTCCTGTGTCCAAAAACATTTGTTTCCTTAAAACCATTTGTATAAGACCCCCTTTCCTTACGTATCTTGCTCATGTGCTTTGACTACAAAAATTTCTTACAGCTAGTTAAATCTATACGGAGCTGAGGCTCAGGTAAAGACACTGGCATCCTTATTTGTGCCAAAGACAACATCACTACCCGATACTGCCCTCTTCAAAAGTAATTCAGTCCAAGCAAGTGATAATTTTTTTGTTGTACGTCAGCCCCTCTTTTTTATGACTAGCATTTCCTGTTATCCTGTTCACTTCCCCTTACCCTTGGTACTCCATTTTTTACCTTGTTGCTGCCTATTTTCAGGACCCTTCCTATGACCTTTGCCCTTTGAATCTCTTAAACTTTACACTCAATGCAACACCTTGCTACTTATCTTTTCATCAGTACTGCCACCAGGTTTGGTTCCACACACTCTTCTCTACTCCACTGATACCCCCCTTTCATCCACTTTTATTTGTGTACAATTTCTGTAACATTTTACAATCAACTGAATTATATGTGATCAGAATGAGATTACTTTTGGGGTGTATAAAGGGAGCCAAAACTATTACCTTACAGTATTTCATGATGGGAATGAAGGTATTATTCAAATAAGTTTTAATTTTGTTAATAATTTAAATAACATACCCAATGCAGTATTTCTTCTATTAAACCGTGACAACCTGAGGCCATTTATTAGATTTTGTTCATAATAACAAAATACATGATTCTTTTCTTGTATATGTAATACATTATGGATCAACATCATAAAAGTAATTTGTTGTTATAATATGATAACTAAAAGCAGTATTAATTTGTCCCTAAAACTTATGCTTTCAAAAATCTGAAAACATTACTATTTGCAAAATGCAAGTAAAATGCCATGAAGTTTCATTACCTTTGCACCTAAAAGGGCAAAATAAGTAAAATGTACATATGGGTGTCCCCATCTGTTGTACAGAAAAATTTATTAGACAATAAGCCAATCTGAGGATACAGACTTGTGTCTGTAGGAACCACAATAGGTTTACCTGGTCATTTGAATGAACCAGGCTGCAAATTTCCATATATTAATTTCTTGTAAAGGATGGCCATTATGAATTCTGTTAAAAGATGGAGAATAAAATCTTTGCCCACAATACATGTACAATAGGGAGCCTATAATTTAGGTTCATAGGTAGGTACTAGGCTATCTGCCCAAAGGCATTTATAAGCCTAGCCAGAATGTGTTGGCTTTCGATGCCCCCTTAGATTAGTTCCCTGTGCCTCTGTCCAGCAGAGCCATTGAAGTGATCCCTGGGGTAAACTTTCTGTTTCCCATCCACTCGTCAAGGTTTCTCTTGAAGAGGTTAGCGAGGAGCTCTGCTTAATGTAGATTGGAATCTTGTTCCAGAGCATGGGAAGTCTTTGGGACAGAAATCAATCCCTCCAGCATGTCCTATTTATTGTTGTGGTGAGGTTTAGATCCCTGGAGTGTGTGGCTCGAGGGGATATGGTTTTCTTTAGGTGGAGCATGTCCATCAATTCTGGGTTGGACATGGCCTTGTATGGCAGGCAGAGATCACCTCTGAATAGGCGGTATGCAACCGAGTACAGCTGGAGTTTCTTCAGTCGAGCTGCATAGGGCATCTGCTTGAGGCCAGTGATCCTCTTGGTGAGGAACTTCTGTGGTCTTTCCAGTTGTTGCAGGTGTCTTGTAAGGTACATCCCAAATGGGGCATTGTACTCTATGATGGGTCTGATGAGTGATGTGTAGAGGGGCCCAATGACCTCTTTCGATCTGGATGCAGACCCTTTTGTGATTAGGTGGGCCACATAGAAGGATTTTCTAACCGCTTTGGCAATGTGCTTATCAAAGGAGAGGTTACTATCTACTTGGGTCCCCAGATCCCTTATAAGGTCTTCCATATTTAGGGGGCTACCACCTATGTGGTAGTTTGTGGGTACTTTGTTTTTTCCAAAGGGGATGACTATGCACTTTTTGGCATTTAGCTTGAGACCATGGTTTTGACACCAGGTATCTGTCTCAGTGAGACCCTTTTGGAGGATGCCTGTGTCAGCCGGAGAGTCAATTATAGCCCCTAGTTTGCAGTTGTCTGTGAACTTGGTGAGCCATAGTCCTCCTGTGCTTGCCTGTACCTCTGAGAAGTATATGCCGAACAGAAGGGGTTCTAGGACTGAGCCCTGGGGAACGCCACTTGTAACAGGTTTAGAGTCAGACCTAGCTCCTGCAACTCTTACCATGTGGGTTCTATCCATGAGCCAGTTGGCAACCCATCTCGTGACGTAGGGATTTATATTCAGGCTGGTGAACTTGTCTATAATACCTGAGTGGGGAATAGTGTCAAAGGCCTTTGTGAGGTCTAGGTAGGCTGTGTGGACCACCTTTCCTTCGTCTATAGCCTTGGTAACTGTCTCAAAGAAGTCCACCAGGTTTAGGAGGCATGATCTGCCCTTAACAAAGCTGTACTGGGTTGGGTCCAGTGTTTGGAGGTTTCCAATGTCTCTGTTAATGAGATCCATGATGATGCACTCCATAGCTTTGCAGACGAAGCTAGTCAGGCTTATAGGGCGATAGTTCCCGGGGTCCACTGTGGCTCAACCTTTGTGGAGCCGAATAACCATTGCTGTGCACCACTCTGTGGGCACGTAGCCTGTGGAGAGGCTGAGTTTAAACAGTGTGTTTAGGTGAGGGGTTAGTTCATCTTTGAGCTCATGTAGGACACAGCCTGGGATACCGTCTGGTCCCATTGATGCTGTGTTTTTGGCTTTGGAAAGGGCTGTTTTAACCTGAGTGTCTGTGATTTCAGGGGCACTACATTCTTCTGGTATAGTTATGGGCCCTTTTGGGGGTGAGAGGGGGGTGCAGTTTGCACTGAACCTGTCTGCCAGGATGTTGGATATATCGGTCAGTTCAGTGTATTTTGTGCCATTTTGCACTAACTCCGAGCAGATCAGAGAATTGCCACTTAGATTCTTAACATAGCTAAGGAATGCCTTGTGGTTATCTTTGGAGTCCATGGCAGTTTTTCTTTCGAAGCTAGCCTTGGATGATTTTACGAGGGAATGTAGTTTCTTGCTGATACTGATCAGGGATTTCTTCCCTTCTTGGGATTTTACCCTTTTCTGTACTAGTTTCCTCCTTCTATTGTATAGCTTGTTTATGGCAGGGGTCCACCAGACTGGTTTCCTTTTCTTGGAGGAGTGAGTCTTGGTTTTGTTTGGGATAGCACAATCCATGCATTCTTGTAGGTGCCTGTAGAGTGCATTAGTAAAGGATTTTGCAGCCTGGACAGTGTTATCCTTTAGCACGCTTTGAAACTTCCCACCTCGGTCTTAAGTAACGTGAAGTTTGCTTTTGAAAAGTTTTTCATGGTGGTTTCTTTGACCGGGGGTGGTGGCGGAATGTGGATATCCAGAGTGATTAGTTTATGATCAGATCTAACCAGCAAGGGGTTGACCTCCGGTGTGGAACACCAGTCTCCCATGTTGGCGATGACCAGGTCCAATATGTTGTCACCTCTGGTGGGGGTGTTAACCAGTTGATCAAGGGTGTTTGAGTTTATAAATTCTAGGAAATGTTGGGTCAGGGAGTTCATACTTGAGTAGTTCTCCCAGTTAATATTTGGATAATTGAAATACCCAATATCAGGGTGTTTGGTAGGATCTTTATGTTTCTCAGTGTTTCCAGGAATGCGGAGTGGGGGTCCAGGGACATGGTGGGTGATCTGTAGCAAGCTATAATTTGAATAGCAGTTTTGCCTGTTGTTAGTTGCACATGGATGATCTCTGAAGCATCGTGCTGTGCCACTAACCTGGAGGTGTGGGTATCCTTGATGAATATGGATACTCCCCCGCCTTTTCTATTTTGGTCCAGGTTTTGTGGCCAAAATGTATGGTATGAGTTGTAGCCTGGTAGTGCTGGGGTGCTCTCTGGAGCCTTAAACCAGGTTTCTGCTACTGCACACATATCGATTTTCTCCATACTGAGGAGTGCCTCGAGTGCCTGCATTTTGAGATTTAGACTTCTGGCATTGAGCAGCATTACCCTCAGTTTTTTGTTACTTATGTTATTTATGGCGGTGGGTTTGTCTTTTGAGCCTTGCCTAAAAAAGGCACTATGGGGGTGGCAAGAGCCTTGGCCAGTATTAGAAAGCCTAAGGGTGACAGGTGCAAGCCAGCTCTAGCAAAGCAGTGTGGCTTGTCAAGCATCTCATCCCAGGCTGACAGACACTGGATCCCCTTTGAATGACACCAGAAGCTTAGCCATTTGTTGAAATTGATAATTTTTTATCTATCCTGTGGTATCATTCTTGGTGAGGGCAGGATGCTACTCAGGGTCAGGGTCATACCAGCCTGGGCTACGTGATCAGAGAGCTCCTCCATGTCTCTTTTCATGTAGTCCAGGGAAGTACGGCTCAGGTCATTCACACCAACATGGACAATGACAGAGTCATATTTGCACTTGTTCTGGAAGTGACCTGAGTGCTTGTGTTATGTGGTGGATCCTGGCACCCGACAGACAACTAACAGTAACCTTCCCCTTGTTCAGCCTAGTGAGTGGGACTTCAGTGTGCCTGACTATAGAGTCACCTATTACTAGTGTGTTGGGTATGTTATTTTGCCTTAAGGGCTGTGATTGTGTGGCATACTGGTTTTGTGAAGTATGTGTTTCATGGTTTGTGTTGGGGGGGTGGAGGTTGCTAGGATGTCTGCTTTGGAGGTCTCTGTTGCTTTTCCAGATTTTTATTTAGAGCCTCCGAGTATGTTTTTGTGTATTTAGGTGTGTTTTTTGCCAGTGCTGGTTTCATAGGTCTATGTGAGACTGGTGGTGTTATGCAAGTAATTCCCTTCTCCTCTTGACTGCCTGGTCCAGTCTTGGGTTGAGAGAGCTTAGCCTGCAGTTTGGCTGTATAATTGCATCTCTCACATGTATTAGTGTTTGGTGGAAGGAGGAGAGGGTTGCCTGTGTACATGAGGTAATTGTAACATTGCCTCAAAATGCCCAGATTCACCAGCTGGACTGGAGAGTACACCTGAAACTGCCCTTTGGACATGCCTGGATAGGTACAGTGAACTGTTTTACTGATTGGCTGGTAAGGTCGAATAGAGAGCCTTGTCCTTCTCTACAGTATAGGGGGGTCTAGTGCTAAGGTTTCATGTGATCCATTAACACTGATTCTAGTGTGACTGAGTAAATGTAACCAAATGCCATATTATAAGACATTGCACAGATCTGCTATATAGCAGAAGTGGAATTTCAATATTTTTGCATGCTGTACAGATGTTATTGGTGTTTTCATATGGGTGTGCATTTTTGTATGACTGAATGTTGCATTGGCTATTTGAACTCTAGATATAGTTCAGGTTTTCCTACAGCAATAACAGAGCTTGCTTGGGAATACTTAGCCTTTACCAGTGTTTGTACTTTCTCCACTGTTCTGTAACAACAGAGGTACTGTATTTAAATAAGGGGATACCAGGTGTGAAGCTGGACCTTATAAGGCACAAGGTGGTCTGCCACATGCAAAACACTTTTTTTTTGCATTTTTGGTATATCAATGCATTTAGTAAATCAATGTACTTGTTCTGGTTTTAGTAGACACTATGCCTAGGCTGTTGATGTTATGACACAAATCCCATAAATTGTGCTGGTCTTATATCAGAAGTTAATATTGGCTGTCACTGGAAATATGCTACCAATGAAAGTCCCTTCACTGGCAGGGCCAGCTCCAACATTGAACTCTGCCCAAGTGCTGACTTAAAGGTGGAATAAAAAGCTTAACTCTAGCTTGTCCCACAGTTTAAGTAGAATTCCCTGATGTGTCTATTAAGAACTGTCAGAGTGGCATGTATCTTTTATAATCACCTAAATGCAAGTCTGCACTAACATTTCAGTGTGACAGTTTGTAAAAGTTTATTATATTCAGTTTATGTAAGGGATGACTATCTGAATTTTGTCAGGGTGAGGAGTGAAGTGTATACCTGCAACACATATATAATAAGGCTGTATTAAATCAAAAGTAAAATGGTATGTGCCTTTCCACATAAATGACACATTCTTTAATGTAAATATGCTCTCTCAAAATAGATATATATGAAATGGAGCACATATAGCGAACAGTAAGGTACATACATGTCTTTATATCAAAAAGTCACAAGGTACTGGCAATAGTCAAGTGTCAAATTTGTTTTTCAAAGATAAAGTCATCTCTTGGTAAAATTCACTCATAGACCAGTACAGCAATGATCAATTTTGTACCAATTGGTTAAAAATATATGTGTACACACACGTATATATCATATAACACTAATAACCCTCTCGCACATATTAATCTCCATGGCTTTACTCAAACTATCAACTCAACTACCAGAATCAACAAACCAACTAAAAAAGAGACCACCTTAGACTGGATACTTATAAATAAACAACCCCATACTTATAATGTAGGAACTTTACCAGATGATCTAAGCGATCATACTCTAACTTATATTATAAGACAAAGAAATGACATTTTCAACACCCCTACCTACAGGATTTCACGAACTAATAAACAGTTTGACCCTGTACTATTCCAAAATGAACTCAAAGCATGTGACTGGAAACCTCTAAAATACTCCCACTAGAGGCTGTCAAATATTTTAACTCAAATTCCTTGCAATCCTAGATGTGCATGCACCTAAACGATCTATTAGAATAAAATCCAAACCAGCCCCTGGCTTACAAAAAAATTCTACTTAGAAATAAAGCTTGGTCTACATGGAGAACTAACAGAACTTCCCTGAACAACAAACTTTTAGACAGCTAAGAAACATCACTAAAAAGCCATACTCTCCGACAAAAGAACTACTACTGTAAGCTACAACAAACACACCAGAACAATCCTCAAAAATTTTGGACTAACATTAATAGGCTCCTTAGCCCTGGCGACTCTAGTACACCACGCGCTCATGCTGCTGATCATAATACCCCAATTCAAATAGCAACTTCAACACCTATTTTACAGAAACTATACAACCCCTAGCTAGTCAGCTTTCAACTGATAACAGAAGGATCCCATTTTCCTCAGCTGGATCATTACCTACATTTACATTTCAGCCTATCTCAACCACTTTCATCTATAGAATCTTATTAAAACTTAAACCTTGCACTCCTTCAGCCGACCAATTGCCTTCTGAATACTTACAAAGCAGCCAAAGTTATGGCCTTCCCATATCCATGCTACTTAACAGAACCATTAATGAAGGAAGTATTCCAGACATCTGGAAAATCTCCACATCCTCCCCTACATAAAGGAGGTAAATCCTATGATTACTCTAATTATAGACCAATAGCCCTGCTATCACCTCTAGCAAAGATCATGGAAAAGTGCATTCACCACCAGCTATTAGAACACCTTACTAAACATGACATACTGGCTAAATGCCAGCATGGCTTTACGCCAACTACCACTGCTCTACTCTCTTTTACTGACTCCATATATAGGAATCAATAGTAACACCCTCTCCTCTGCTCTCTTCATCGACCTTTCAAAGGCTTTTGATATGGTTAACCATCCACTGCTTATAAATACTCTTGAACTTCTTGCTCTAGACACACATACAATGGTTCAAGTCTTACCTTAACAATAGACAGCAGGCAGTTCTCTGGGAAAACAAACTTTCATCCCACCTACCAGTCACCCTTGGCCCTAGGGCTCCATTTTAGGACCTCTTCTTTTCTCACTATTCATCAACGACCTTCATATAGCAGTCCCTGAAGCCACCTGTATTCAATATGCCGATGATTCCACACTTATATGTTCTGCCAACACCACGTCTGATCTATACTTTCTAACTCAGAAAGTATTCAACTCAAAGAAGACTGGTTCCTGGTTCAACGCTGTCTCCTTTTCCAAAAACCAAGCTTCTACTTTTCACACCTACCAATAGGTCCTCTCCATAAACTTCTCTATTAAGTCTAACAATGGTACCCTCATGGTTCCTGATCCTACTACCAAACTATTAGGAGTTACAATTGACAACAACCTCAACTTTGATAACCATATAAATAACACCATTCAAACAGTGAACAGAAAAATGGGCTCCTTATATGATTAAACCCTTCTTAACTCCCATAGCTAGAACCACTATTGCCCACTCTCACTTAGTCTCTACTCTTCTCTATGCTTCTCCCATTTATACTAACCTAAAAGAAAATAATCTTCTCAAACTGTCTAACTCCTACAACAATATTGCCAGATTTGCCACTGAAATGCATTTCGAACACACCACTGTCTGAACCTTAACCAGCTAGACTGGCTCGAACTCCCTAACATGATAACTTATTCCCAACTCACCATTGCTCATAAAATATTTTACAAACCAAATCATACTCCAATACACCTAATTACTTATAATAATCTAAATTCCCTACGCTCCTCTAGCAAACTTAGCATAAGTAAGTCCAATAACTTGTCAGGTGACAGCCTATTCTCCAATACTGTTGGGAAACACTGGAACCTTCTACCTACCGACTTAACACTACTACCTTCTCTGTCACTCTTTAAGCAAAAACTCAAACGTCACCTAAAATCTCTCTGGCTATGGCCCTGCACGAACCCTGATTAATCTACTACCTATCCTACTTTATCTTCTTACTGCCTATGGATATCTAATCACAATCTATATACCTCTGTATTCTAAATCTGGACATTGTAAAACTTTTATAACCACAAATATTTAAGTTAACTACAATGAACTCTAGTGTATCCTTTCATATCATATGATTATGTGACTGACATGACTTTATACTCACCTTTTTATTATTGTACTTTTTAAAAACCTTTCATCTTTATTCTAAATACTTACTATTTCATGTGTTTTATTATTTTCTAATGTGTTTTATAATTTGATATTTCATTTTGAGCTATGCTGGAGCTTTTCTCCCGGGCCTCTACTGAAAATGGAAATATATCCAGTTAATAAATAAATAAATATATATATATATATATATATATATATATATACATGTGTGTGTGTGTTACTGTAATTTTATGTTATTGTGCTGATGTGGCATTACAACTGAAACATTTATTCTCAATACCTGCCATGTGCTATTATTTTAATTGTTCATGAAAAAATCTTACAGTACTGACTGACATCCACACATTCAAAATGACATTGTTTCTTTGTGTTTCACACTACTTCTTCATGCAATATTTTGTAACACTATAGCTAATTATTAAATTTACAGTAAAACTGTGTGGTCCGTAACACCAAGAAAAATATAATCATCTCCACAAATGCTAAATACTCAAATCTTTAAGTAAATAACACACAAAGGGTTACAAAATATACAGTATTTTTCTTTTTGAAGGGGCAAGCCATTCTACACTCCTGCTGTGGGGGGCAAGCCCTTCTACACTCCAAAGTGGGTGCAAGCCCCAAATCCCCAACCTTTAGATATACACACTGAAGCCACACCAACTCTGAAAGCTTGAAAAGAAATGTAAAACTCACTTTATCCCTTTTTGTGCGTGTACATAGCTGTCAATATGCAAGCAAGTCAGTGTTGATTTTCCCTTAATTCAAAACTGAAGAAAGTGTAAACTGGTTGTTTCCAGTAGATCACACAACATGTAAAATGAATGCGTATAGTTGTACAAGAATCATAAAGTTGTTTTGGCAAAACATATCAAAGCTTTGAAACTGATGTCAAACAGACACATATCACAGCATTTTTTTATTTAATTTAATTTTATTATCCTAAGCCTGCCACCTGCTTTACAAAGTTACTAACATAATCGGATTGCAACTTCCTATACAACTAACTGAATGACTTTGAAAACAGGATGTTTATATTTGAAATCTATGTCAAACAGAAGGAAGAGCCTGGAGATCTTCAAAGTTCAAAGTGGAACTGCTGAGAGTTCACTTTAATACCTTACTTGTACATACTGCAGCAGACTTCTGGGCTGAGAACTTTTGTTTGGAATTTATTGTCTATACCTCCTATATTTCTAAATACATGATGTCTTGAGATTGCACAACCTTGGAAGTAAGGAGAAACTTTCCTCCCCTTCCCCTATCATTCTAAGATTTCATTGTAATCAATACAGAGTGGGATTCAAGTTAATATACCGACTACTCCCTACTCCTTAAATATGGTGCAGTATTCAACAAATATCCTATTTACTGCATGTCTATGAGTATCAAAGTATCTTGTCCTGAAAGTTTTATTGGAAAACCTAAATGCACTGCAGAGATGCTATCATTTGGATTAGACTAGCCATCAGATATTAACAAATGACAGCATTTCTAAAACAGAGTAAAACAAAAGTGTACTTCTCAGGTTTGTTTAGGTCAAAATAAGAGATACCAAAAACATACACATATACCCGAGCTGTAGTGCAGGCCGATAAAGCCCCTGCTGCTTTAATGAATAGCAGAGTTCAGCTAGTGGCTTGGGAGTTTGGAAGAGTCAGGTGAGGGTAAGTGTGAGCAGCTGGGGTGGGAAGGGTAGGCGTGAGCAGCTGATGCTGACTCATCCATCCTGGTGGTCGGATTCCTAGACCCACTGCACTACTGACACAGTCAGCAAGCCATAGTATTACTGCAGGATGCAGATCATTAAGTCATAGTGGATTGTGTGCTGCACGCAGAGTTAGCAGGCTAAAATATGGAGACATGCTAACTTCTAGACCAGTGGTTGCTGTGGGGATGGTATCAGATTTGGGACTGGTAGGGGACTGCACATTTCTCTACTGTGGACTATACCCTACCCCTTTACCATTACCCTGCACTGAAAACAAAGAAGCCATATGACTCAGGATGAAGTCTGGCTCCTGTCCTCACTGGTGGAACAAATGGGCTGATTGGGAGAATAAAGAGGAACCATTTATTTGGGGGGTTATGTAGGGAAGAAAAAAAAAGAAGTTATGTCCTACCATAATGTTCCATCTGTGTTGTCAGTCTTCACAAATCCTTGACTGTGGGTTCGGTTCCAATCCTCGGAACCAACTCTGCCATTTATTTCAGCGCATGCCTTCCAAACTCTCGAGCCAACCTCTACTTATAATGCTCTTCTGTAAATGACCTCCGATCGAGTTTGCCTGCAATAGTGGTAGACAGATAGATAATAACAATAAGAGACCACATCTGAGTCCCTATAATGAAGCCAGTCTAGGGAATATTCGGTCCACTAACAGTCTCAGGTTGGGAGAAGGGGGGGATTGTCAAGGATTTGTGAAGACTGACAACACACAAATGGAACATCATGGTAAGACATAACTTCTTTATCTGATGTTGTCAATCTTCACAAAATCCTTGGCTGTGGGACAGAGTCCCTAGCTACCTGAACCTTTAGAGGTCTCACAGAAGAATATTCCCTCAAAAACAGCAGGAAACGGAAGGTATCAGGAGACCAAACAGTGCTGCAGAACAAAATGCAAAGGCAAGCGAATCCAAGCTAATTGTTAACTTGTCTAAATATGAACTGAATGCTTCTGAGAAGTCACTTTTAAATAGAGGGTTATCTGTTATACCCTCTAAAGGAACTGATGTTACTGACTTTATTCTTGAAATTAAAATGTTTGTGAGGAATGTGGCTTTGAAAATAGTATACAAGGATGATTATGAGAATAGACAGTTTTTGTTTAAGAAACCAAGTATATTCATACCTAATATGCATCCTCTTCTAGAAGTATTTGAACAGGCTTGTGAAAGAGATTTTATACAAATGTCTAATGATATAAAATATAATGATACCCTGAATTTCTTTAATTTAAGTAAAAGTGAATGTGAAGCACTTGTTAGTTTGAGCAATAATGACCAAATAGTCATAACACCAGACGATAAAGGTGGAGCTATTGTTGTTTTAGATAAATGCTATTATGAAAATACGATACGATCCATGCTGAATGATTAGACTTATCGATTAATTAATGGTATACAATTAAATAAGATAATTAATAATATGCATAGCAACCTCTATGACTTGTTGATGTGTGAGGTAATTGATCATGATTTATATAAATATTTTCTAGTTGAGTTACCAACTATTCCTGTTTTTAGAGGTCTATCTAAAATTCACAAAGACCTACATAACCCTAAGATGAGACCCATAGTCTCAAGTAGAGAATGGTTAACAGAACCACTTTCGATATATATCAAAAAACAGCTTAAAGAAATTGTACAAACTACCAATACAATAATTAGAGATACTCAGGAATTTCTTAAAAGTTTATCTGAATACACACATGATATGATGGATTTATCTAATATTTGGCTTGTAACTTTAGATGTAAAATCCCTGTTTACAATGATTCCTAATGAAGATGGCCTTGAGTTTCTAAGGCAATTATTATGTGCAAGGAATGTGATGAGTTCAGTTAGGATGAGATATATGCTGTTGCTGGCATTGGTCTTAGAGAACAATGTTTTCATGTATGGCAATGAGTACTACTTACAAAAAAGGGGGTGGCCATGGGGGACATCTTGTGCGAATTCGTACGCAAATTTGGTCATGGCCCAATGGGAGAAGACATACATTCTAGATACGGAATATGGGAACAAAATTAAATACTATAAGAGATTTGTGGATGATATCTGCTTCCTATGGGAAGGGAGTGAGGTTGATTTCTATGTAACTACCAATGTCCTGAAATTTGAAGGGAAATGGTCAAAAACAGGAATTGAGTTTCTGGATGTATTTATTAGCAAGGAGAATGATAGATTTACAACCAGATTATATAGAAAGAGCTGTAGAAAAAATAGTTTGCTCCATCGCACAAGCATGCACCCCAAACATATTTATCAGAACATAGTCATCAATCAACGAAGGAGAGTATCCAATCTAACTAGTGATGACATCATATGTGAACAAACACTAAACCTCCTGAGTGACAAATTTGCTACAAGGGGATATTCCAATCAAGAAACTGGGATACTGAAGGATCCGACAAAGGTTGATAGAACAGGGAGAGGAAGGCCCTATTTTAGAAAAAGGGATACTAATACTGCAGTATCAACTCAAATTGATACACAATTGACCCATACTAACAAACAAGTACGATTAAACATATCATATTCTGATAACAACAAAATGATAAATAAAGTGATTACAAAAAACTGGACCATTCTGACTACTAATGAAGAGATATGTACTGTCGTTGGCTTCAATCCTAGATATAGCTATAGCAATAGCAAGTCCCTAAAAAGGCTACTGTACAATGAAGAAAGCAATATGGGCAGGGTGACATCTAGCAGACAAGGGACTTTTCCATGTAGGAACTGCAATCCATGCTCATATATGTCAAGTTCCAACAGCTTCATACATCCAGAGAATGGTAGGACATACATTTTTAGACACTATACTGACTGCAAATTTAGAGACCTCATCTATTTAGCTAGCTGTGAGAAATGTACAAGCTACTGTATAGGTAAAACCAACTGAACCTTAAGAGAAAGGGTGAGGGAACATATTTATGCCATTAATCAAGAGGTTGAGACAAATGCTTTGGCAAAACATACATTAGAAAATGATTCAAGCCATAAGTTTAAGTTTACTGTAATAGAATTAGTTAATAGAAGTAAAAGGCTGGGAAATATTAAGAATCACACAGAACAAGAAATTAAATGGATAATTAGGATGCAATCAGATAAAAGGAAGGGACTGAATGATAGGGTTTCCATCAAACTATTTTTGAGAGACAGACCCCTAAAACATTGAGTATGCATTTATGAGGGAGTTGTTCTATGATATTATATATGTGCATTTCTATATATTTTTATTTTTAATTAAATGCATTGTTTTATTAATCATTGTGTTAGTAATGGTTTTAATATAGTAATGTATGAAATGTAAGTGCTATAGTGTGTTATATTTTTGTCTGCATATATATATTATTTATACATATGCATTTTATATATATATATTTATATATACATGTTTTTACACATATACAGACACTTTTAAACACATTCATTATTTATAGTAATACACTATAAGAATTGAAATTTTAGATAAATGCTACCATCTAGTGGTGAGTATAGATATATGAATTAATTGAATTAATTTTTTGGTGCCTTTTTCTATATTTAAATGAAAAGAAATGTCGTTAATTAAGTCTGATGAAGGGTTTTGAAGTAGTCCGAAAGCGCTTACTGATCTGAAAAGTCACTGTTTTAATAAAGGATCATGAATTTGAAGAGCTGTGGTGGTACCTGGCGTATTTCTTTGGATCAGTCTAGGGAATATTTGGTCCACTAACAGTCTCAGGTTGGGAGAAGGAGGGGGGGGGATTGTCAAGGATTTGTGAAGATTGACAACACACAAATGGAACATCATGGTAAGACATAACTTCTTTATCTGATGTTGTCAATCTTCACAAAATCCTTGGCTGTCGGACAGAGTCCTTAGCTACCTGAACCTTTGGAGGTCTCACGGAAGTATATTCCTGAGCACCATCGAGCCAAATGATGCACGTCCCCTAGACATCTGGTCTAGTTTGGAATGAGTGATAAAGCTATGATGAGATGTCCATGTAGCTGCTGCACAAATATCATTTAAAGAAGTTCTAGCATGAAAAACTCCAGAAGTTGCTATGGCTCTAGTTGAATGAGCTTTCACTGGGTCTGGTAAGTGAAGTCCATTTGGATGATAGACAAAGGTGATACAATCTCTCAGCCATTTGGCTAACGTAACCATGGAAACTGGGTTACTTAAAGAAAGCAAGGAAAAGAACTCCGATAAATTCCAGATGTTGTGTGGGTTTTACATTTGACTTTTTGTGATTTCTGATATCCTTTGTCCTGTTAAGGTAAAAACGTAACTGCCTGTGAATGTCTAGTAAGTGTAGACAGTACTCTCCCTTATTGAAGAAATTATTGAAAAATACTGGTAGACGCAGGGTTTGATTGATATTGGATTCTGACACGATCTTAGGCAAGAAGGAAGGATTTGTCCAGAGAAAGACCCTGTCTTTGTGAAAAATTATATGGGGGGGGCTTGAAGGACAAGGCTTGAATTTCCTATACTCTTTTTGCAGAAGTAATGGCTAGCAAAAACAAAGTTTTCCACGTCAGAAATTTTAGGTCACGAGTAGCTGAGGGTTCAAAAGGGATAGAATAAATGATTATAGGACCAATGGTAAATCCTATGGAACAGAGGCCTCTTTAAAAGGAGGTCTCAAAATGAGGGTTCCTTTCAAAAAGGCTTTATAAAGTTTATGTGACATAAGTGAAGAATCATTCAGACCAATATGGAAGTTAGATATCCTAGCCAGTTGGACCCGAATGGTAGAGGCTGATGAGCCAGACTGATAAAGAACAGCCAGAAAATCTATCACTTTATCTATGGAAGCTGTAAAAGGATCAAGATCATAGTTAAGAGCCCGTCTAGCAAATATTTCCCATTTGCTCTGGCACAGTTTCCTAGTAGAAGGTTTGTGGTGTGCCAAAATGATTTGTCAGACTGGAGAGGTTAGGGAAGAAAGCCTGGCAATCATGGGAATTGGAGAAGCCATGCAGTGAGTTTGAGTTGCTGGAGATTCAGATGAACCATACCTTCTGGATGAGATAATAGATATGGAACTGGGTCCAGAACTCAAAGCTTCTGAAGTAGGTGAGGCCATATGAAGGGAAACCAAACCTGTTGAGGGCAGAAGGGAGCAATGAGGATTATTGTGTTCTCTGACCTCTTGGCTTTCTTTAGAAACTGGGATATTAGAGCAGCTGGGGGAAAGGTATACAGGATTCCAGGAGGCCAATCGTGAAAGACAGTGTCTCCAGGTGACTTCCCTGGGGGGATCAGGGAAAAGTAACTGCTGCATTTGTTGTTGAGAGGGGATGCAAAAAGATCAGAGCAAGGATGACCCCAGTGGTGGAAAATCTTGTCTGTCACCATAGGATTGAGAGACCACTCATGAAGCATCAGAATAGTTCTGCTCAGTCTATCTACTATCACGTCGGAGCTTCCCAGAATATGCTTTGCTGTGAGAAAACAGTTGGAAGAAATCACCCATTGCCAGAATCTGAGGGCCTCTTGTCAAAGTGGGTAAGATTTGGTTCCTCCTTGTTTGTTTATGTACCAGACCATCAACATTTTGTCCATCTGAATTGTCACTGTTCTCAGGGGGAGGACATCTTGAAATGCTTGCAATGTCAAAAGCACCAAACTCATCTCTAGAACATTGATGTACAAATTGGCCTCCAGCTGGGACCAAGTGCCTTGGACAGTCCTTCCCAGATGATGCTCCCCCACCTTATCTGGGAACTATCCGTGGTCACTATGGCTTGAAGCTGTAGAAGGATGAATGGATGGTCGCAAAGAATCTCTTTGAAATGGAGCCACCAAGACAGGTTTTGTTTGCAGCGATTGGTGATCAAGATGTGGTATGACATTGGCTGATTCATCAACGACCATTTGTGCATGTGATATCTGGCCAGGAGAACCAGAGTTACAGAGGCAGCCATCAAACCTAGCACCTGAAGAATAATTTGTGCTGTAACAGTTTTGTTTCAAACTAAATGATTTACTCAGGATCTGATCTTTTGGAGTCTGTCTACTGAGAGTGAAACAATTCCCGTAGCAGTGTTCAGTAGAGCTCCGATAAATTCCAGATGCTGTGTGGGTTGTAGATTTGACTTTTTGTGACTTACTGTAATGCCTAATGAAGCACAAAGATGCAGGGTGTAATCCCTTGCCCTTTGGAGTTGACACCTGGTGGTAGTGGTAAGAAGCCAGTCATCAAGATAAGGAAATACTCAAAATCCTTGCAGTGAGAGATGAGCTGCTACCACTGCCATGCATTTGGTGAACACCCTGGGGGCTGTGGTGAGACCAAAGGGCAGTGCTCTGAACTGAAAATGGCTGGCTCCCAGCAGTAAGTGCAGGAATCTTCTGGAGCATTTGTCCATTTTTACATGGTAACACACATCCTGAAGATCTATAGAGCACATCCAATCATCTTTTTCCAAGAACAGAAGAACTGACTGTACCGAGACCATCTGGAATTTGGTTTGCTGGACTGCCTTGTTGAACTGGCTAAGATCCAAAATGGGTCTCCAGTCCCATCTTTTTGGACATTAAGAGAATCTTGAGTAAAACCAGGATCCTTTTTGGTCCGGTGGGACTTCTTGGATGACGATCCTTTTTGGTCTGGTGAGACTACTTGGATGACTCTTTTTAAACATTTTTTGAATTTCTACAACTGCTGCTTCCCTGTGACTAGGTGGAATGGCCGGGAGTCTGTTTTGCATTTTTGTATTTAAAAAAAGGGGAATAGTATAGCCTCTGGAAATGATCTCCTGCACCCATTTGTCTGATGTCATTTGAAGCCTGGACCAGAAGTAGGCAATCGGGCCTCCATTCAGGACCGCTGATAGGAGTTACCAGAGAAGGAATCTCTGGACCCCTGATTCTGTGGACCACCACTGCCTCTAGGATGGTGTCTGCCATTATTACTTCCCGTTCTGCCCCGAGGAAAGTCCTTGCCACGTGAGTCCTGGAAAGGCCCTTGGGACTTTTTGAACCATAGCCTCCCACTTCTCTGGTTCCTAGACTAGGGCCGTTAAGGAGTGGAGAAGTGTACACCCACAACAGAAAGAGTCTTCCAATCCTTCTCACATCTGGCCAATGTGTCTTTAAATTTGGGTCCAAACAGGGATGTTACATCAAACAAAGCATTGATGAATGAAGATTTAAATGGCTCCACAAAGTCATACAAGCACATCCAGGTGTGCCTCCTGATGGCAATGCCTGAACCTGCTACTCTTGTCATCCTTCAGCTGCATGGGCTATTAGCCTCATGGACAAGCTGGAAATTGATTTGAGGGTGGCAAGCTGAGAGGTAACTTTATCTTGTACCCCTTTGGCTACTGCTCCTGTGAGAGTATCTGAAAATTCTTTTATCAGATCTCCCTGCAACCTGGTAAAATGCACCATGTAATTCAAAGACCTGAGAGCGAAGGTTGATCGAGCATAAATGCTCTTCCCAAATCTATCCATAGTCCTGTACTCCTTGTTAGAAGGATGAATACTAGGACTTTCCTCTGCAAGTTCTTTCCTTGTGGCTGCCACTATCACCATGGTATCTGTGGGGATGCCCTTAGCCCAATGCTGCTCATCCTTTGGTGCAGAAAGTATGCAGTCAGGCCTCTTTTGGATTGGCTCGATGGTGTCAGGACTCTTTCAGACCTGCTGCACGATTAGCTTAATTAGGTCATCAGCGGGTGGAGAGATCCAAGAGGTAGAGGGCTGGGCATGAAAATCCATCAGGTATACCGATTCCTCTGAGGAAGGTTAGAGGGAAATCCAGCCACCTCTCTGTTTCAGGATTTCCAATATGTCCCCGAAGGAAACATCATCAGGAGGTGACCTGGGGGAACCTTCCCCCTCATCAAAATTGGTATCTTCCATGAAGGACTCCTCTGGGGAGTCTAAGTGCTTCCTCTTGCACTTTTTCTTCGCAGGAAGTTCCTCAGGAGGATATTCTGGGGAAGTATCCTAAGAGAAAACCACAAATGGGTCTCTTCTAAGGCTTCTGTGTCCCCTTTCCCAGGGAGGAGGCTGACAGTAGCTCTAGCCGAGGGGATACAGTTGTCTGACCCAACAGGGATGGCAAGGACTGGGAGTCCACAATGTACAAGGCCTTCTACATGATCCTGAAGGCCATCCCCCACCCCATAGAGGGATGGGAGCTCAGAAAAAAAATCAACCCATTCAGAACTGTGGTCCCACCCTGCACTGAAGAGGTGGCCTCCAAAGCAGAAGCCTGGGTCGAGGCCATGAATGCCGAAGCATTGAGGGGCAAAAAAGGCTCCGAAAAATAGGAAGTTGAACTCTGCCTCGGAACCAGCAATGAAGCCTTGAACCCCAGGAGACCTCTGGTTCTGATAAACTGGAGGAACTCAAGGAAATTCTCATTTCCAGAGAAGAGCCTCTCATCGGAACTGAGACAGTCACAGCCAGGCAGGTTGGTGCCAGGGGCTCCAAAGACTCAAATGGAGTTGGAGGAGGAAGATTAGATGGTGCCAAGGAAGGAGAGGTCCCAGTGCCGAGTTGGCTTGGAACCAAAGATGGAGGTAATCCCCTCACCATTAAGAGCTGGTCTACCAGCCTCATGATGTCCAATTCTGAAAGGCTCTTAGTGGACCAAACAGACGATGATGAAGGAGACCTTGAAGGTCTCAGTTCCAGAAATGGACTTGGTGGTTGGTCTACAAATGGATCGACTGAAGTTCTAGGTAGTGTCCTGAATATAGATTGTTTCAGTTCTGCCAAAACCTCAGGTGGTGAAGCTTTAGGTGCCAAATAAATTGTCTGTTCCGAATTATCTTTGCCTGTCAGTGCCTGGGAAACTGTCAGCACCAAAGGTTATTTTTGCAATTTAGGAGGCGATTCTGAGGAACTGCTCGGCTCTGAGACCAATCTTTTCTTAGGTTAAGAAGTTGAAGTGGAGGAGGAAGATGATGTACTGGTTTCAGTCCTCGGACCAGATATGGCTCTTCAAACTCTCCTTTAAGTAAGCCTTTCAGAACTAGCTTATTTTTCCACTCAATTAAGGTCCTGGCAGAGAAAGCATGACAGATGGTGCAGTCCTCCTGCAGGGAGACAGCACTCAAGTAGTACATAAAACATATATTCCCATCTGAAGTAGGAATCTTTCTTTCACACTTTTGGCACCTCTTAAAGCCAGCGGTGCCTTTAAAGGTTTGTCAGCCATGGAAAGGGAAAAAATAGGCCTGAGCTAGAAAGGTTAAATACACATACGCTAAAGGAGGAGACAGAAAAGACTTTTGTTTTTTAAAGGGAGAAACAGATGCCAACAATGGCATCTGTAGAATACCTAAAGAGGTAAAGAAAAGTACCAACAGTAATATGTTAAGGAAAGGCTACCGAAGGGTAGACTAAAAGTAGCAGGATCTCTCACATGCTATAAAAAAGAAAAGTGTGTAGAAGAATAAGAAGAAATCTCTATAGGACGATATAAATTATAAAAGTGATAGAAATTTTATAAGATATAGAAATAATACAGAGGAAAAATCACTTTAAACAACACCAAGGCTCGAAAGAAGGTGAATGCGTCTGACACACGGAGTGGCAAATGAGATGTGAGGTAATTTACAGAGGATCATTATGGGTAGAGCCAGGCTCTAGAGTTTGGAAGGCACAAGCTGAATGAAATAAACATCTGAGTTGGAACCAGACCCACAATCAAGGATTTTGTGAAGATTGACAACATTAGATCAAATCTTTACTGTCTACATAATTCCTGATCTAAACACATTCGGGTACTTGTATAGAAACTGTGCTTTTAAAGTATTTTAAATGTTATGACATAAAAAAAATGTTAGTTCCCACTGCCTGATGATCATCAACCCCTCACAACAAATGGTTCATTTGTTATCCTCATCACAAGAGACAAGGATCAGCAGGGAGAGGTCATCATTTGGGCTGATTTGATTTTTTGTACTTTTAGGTTCCTAAGTCTACTGTGGATGTCTCATGCCAGTTCCATGCCATTTGGTTGAAAGCATAAAATGCTGAAAAACAAAATGTTGAAAGCACCCAATGTTGAAAATAAAAATTGCCCTTTCCCATTGTTGTGAGATCCTGGAGTTTGTATATAAAATTAGTAGAGGTGAGGTAGGGTACAGAGGAGCTTGATCTCCTGCATAAAATTAGTTTCAATATTTTGTGTTTTTAACATTTTATAATTTCAAGAAAATGGCATGGAACCCCCATACCACCCCAGTGTTTCAATGTGCAATGGGTATGCCAGTGAGGCTAGATCACTCATTTCTGCAAGAGAGACTTGACCCGTCAAGGTTGCCCTCCCTGCCTCAAGGCTAGCGCTCCAGTGTGATCTCTAATCTCTGTCCTGGCTTCTACCATGAGAGCAACCATCCAGATGTACTGCTCCTCCCCTTCCCCACACTAGCTCCAAGACGTGTCTGAAGCACTACTCACCCTTGGCTCAGTTGGGGCATAGTTAAGATTTTATCCCTTTTTGCCACTGGATCTGGCTGACTTTTTTTAAAATTAATACTCAAGATGCAGCCACTCTACTACCCTGAAGCTAGGAGCGTAATCTAAGAATATTTGAAGGTTAATATCCCAGTACAGTACTCTGAAGACTCCCTAAAATGTCAAACCATTTAACAGCTGTAACCCCTTTAATATGTGGAACAAAAACATAAGCAGTAAGTATTAGGGTATAGTCACCTGGAAACTTATCAGTAACACAAAGAAAAATATTTTCTAATAAACCCAACGTGCTAATGTAGGGGTAAGACTCAGTGGCATGGTCTGAACTGCGCAGGGCCCATTGTCTCGTAAAAACACAAGGAAAAGGCCAACTCCTCTTTTCAGGGCAACTGGACAGTATGGTGGCAAAGGTGATGTGCTACTATATATGTATATGGGGAGGGTTAGGCATAAAAGTGGGCATCAGACTGTAACCCTCAAAAAGTTGATTCTATATTCAGTTCCAGACTGAGGTATTTCAGGGAACTCACATTACTCTGAGCTACATTAATTTTGCAGTTAGTATATTCAAGAATTGGGGGGGGGGCACAATCCACTAACATGAGAGGTAGCAGGATACATTCAGAAGACAGACATCTTCCAACACAGAATCTGAAAACACAAGGTTGAAACACAAAAAAGCAAAGGTATGTTGCTGCCAACCTTTTAATCGAATCGAATGGTCAGTAGTACGCTGCATGAGATCACGGTACAGCAGGGATTGTATTTTCCTTTTCTTTACTGTAGTGCGACCTTGGAGTTGGTATATTTAAGTATCAGGGGGTGGGGGTGCAGCCCACCCTCCATATGGGAGTTTGAGGGGTTGCACCCTACAAAAATGTTGGTTTTGGCCGTTTCATTTATTTGTGTTTTGACTTTGTGTGGTTGATGTTTTCGGCTTCAATGTTACATCTGAGTAGCCAATTCTCTCAGTTTTTCTATATGACGAAACATACATTTTCACATATATGCGTGGTTATTAAGAATTCATGAAGGGTAAAGTAGAAGAAGAAAACAAACACCGCCTTAACTATGCAGTCCAACATCTTGGCGTCTTTGTCACAGGGGAGGGAATCATGTTTAGGACCAGATGATTGTCATCATGAGACTTGGTAGAAATTGCTGTTGTGTCTGATCTAAGGTGAAGAAGAGACATTTACTAGCCTGGGCTACCTTATACAATTTATTTGCTTTTTTAGGAACGAACAACTGAATATCATGGTGTTTATATGCAGCATTCAACACATCCTCCAGGGCAGGCAATATAGAAGGAATGGGAGAGGAATGAGGTATCCATTTGTAACAGAACATAGTATCTCCTCTGTTCAGGGGAACATCTATTTGTTCTCATAAAATACTTCATTCATCCTGGCTGTAGTCTGATTAAAAGAAATTCCTCCACAGGAAGATAAGAATTAATATCTTCCTCACCGTCAGGGGGCTAGGTTTTGGAATCTGTATGAGAAAAACACTTTCTCTGCCAAGATCAGAATCATCAGACTCTTGTTTCCTCAGGAATTAATTTACAGGGGATGTCCATGTGTAATGGATTCTGTGTACAAGGCCTGTAAGTCTGCTTTGTCAAGTTAATCATCTTTCTTAACTGTAATTACTTTTTCAGAACAATGTTTAATCTTTTATTTTTTCTTAATAGGAGTTTCTGTAGAAGGAGATCAACTTGAAATCAACTCCCCAATGTAATGGTCTCTTGCCCCAGTTACCCTGAGAAGGATCTCTCAGAGTGTGTCCCAGCCCTAGAGAAGAAGACGTGGCTAATTCCTGGTTTTTGAACTATAACTGAGGAAGCCAGAGAAGTAAGTGAGTGGTCTTAGGGTTAACCAATGGTCACTGTAGGTTCACCCACTATCAGCTTAGATGTAGAATGAGTTCGTGAAGATAGCAAGGATGCCTTGGCAAGTGATTTATTTTTCTTTCTAAGAACAGAAAGAGAGGAAACAGCAGGACTGGAATAAGTATTCATTCTGATGACAAGGAAGAGTAATTGCTGGAGTGAATTGCTGTGACTGAGTATTAACAAGTACCACACTTACACTCATACTTTCCCCAGTCTCTTCACAAAAAAAAAAAAAAAAACACAAGCAGTACACAAGATCTCTGTCAGTAAATATTTAAAAATACTAACAGAAAAGCAATATGGCAGGTAGGTTGTCGCAAAGTGAGCATAAGTACTACACTAACACATGCAATCCTGCCCACCCCCACTAACACCTTTTGTATAATATCAAAGTTTACACAAGCAGCATATAATGTCTCAAACAATAGCACCAATTAGTTCAAAAAATACTAATTACTAAAAATAGTAGTTCCTGTCAGGAAACTTCCGATATTTAAAAAAATACTGTGTTTCTTAAAGGGGAATACAGCGTTTAGTCAGAAAAAAAATATTTTTAAAGGGCAATACTTCTGTATGGAGGGGTTCTCAACACGGACTTATCTACCAACAACAAAAGTCAAGGCAGACTGCTGCTCCTGTGAATCCCCAAAGATGCTTCTTCTTGAGGTGCTAAGAAAGTAATAAAGAAATCTTCACTTTGACTGCTGATGTCCTTCTTTGGGACTAGCCAAGCAGCAGTCAGAGTGAAGGTGTGTGTGTGTTGGGGGGGTGGGGCAGAGCTTTGTGACTGTTGTATGGGCAGGATACAACCCATACGGCCTAAAGATCACTGCAGCAGTGACAATAATGAACACATGCACTAGAAGATAATCCACTCAGCCCTGATTCCAAGCTAGTCGTCCACCCCCCAATACCATACAGGATATAGTACAGCTACAAACAGCTCCTGGTTTAGCAATGCAGAGCCATAAAGGTCCCCATGTGCAGCAGTTTGTGCAAATACCATAAGTGGAGCACAGACCTTTTCAGAGCTGCTAAAACACATCATTTAGCATGTGGGGAGGAAAAAGAAAACAGAGAAGGAGGCACTCAGGTTTTAGTATGCCAGATGATGTATAGCTATCCTTCACAGTATATCCTATCTATTAGTAATACTGCCATAGTGATCCACAGATGACTGTAAAAAAAAGATAAAGCAGATGTATAAGTCACTCCTCACATATCACACACACTGAAATTTGGGCAACTACTTTGGTACATCATAAAAATTCACAAGAAGTATACTTTGCATATCACTTGTTTGAAAAAATGGTCATGAAAATACAATCTCAAGAACATATTTCATAAATATAACACACTAACACAATTTTCTGTTGAATTAAAGCAATAAAATATAACATGAAAAAATAAAAGCAGTGCAATATGAACAATGTAATTAGGAAACTAAAATTATTTTGAGAAATGTTAAATTGGGAAAATAATTTCATTGTACTTAAATCCTTATATTCTGAAGCAAGGTAACAAAGTTCCACGTTATATATAGAGACAGAATGTTGGATTCAGAGATGTAGTAGTTTGAGGCCCACTCATAACTGCCCCAACCAATAAGACACTCTAGCTTTGGCCCCAGCAACAACTAGAAACGACTAATTAAATGACTGTTACCACATCTCTCCCCCAAGGAAGAAGAGACTCTACAAATACTCAGTCCTTTTGTCCCACCAGCAATTTGGGCTTCTCACCGAACCCCAGTTGCTGGTCCCCTTCCTTTCTAAGGAGCCTGTGTATTATTTCTTATTTGGTGGCTAATGATCTCACAGAAAGACATTATCTGCTGAAAAGGTGTATGGCTAGGTTCATAGGTAGCTACTAGAATTGCAGTACAGCAGAAAATTGAGAGCCTACCCCAGTTTTCCACTACCCCAAAGCACTGCTTAGTTAAATGTCTTGCTCAACTTCACACAGCAAGCAAATGAAGGCTGAGGGTATCAAACCCTGTACCACAGGAAGATCTTCATTAGCAGCTCATACCTTTAAAAGTATCTGTGCTGATAGACTGACCAAATTAGCTATGATGTATGATTAATATGCTAGGAGACCAAATATTTCTCAGTTTCCCAAGAGTCTGCAGGTGGTAGTGATGCAAATGTTTCACCTCTCCTACAAAGACATAATAAACAAACTTGAGTGAAACAAAGTAATACTCAGTGAAAATTTACAATGACATTTAAGAATGTAATGGTTGAATTGCATATTTGCAACTTGCTGCAGATTCAAAACATAGAGTTTAAAATATCATTGCAAGTATACAGAATGTATAACACCACAAGGTGATTGCTAATGAGGAAATTGCCACCTGCTGAAAACTGCTGTTATCTGATTTAATGTCTGCTTTACTAGCATGTTTCAGGCTTCGATTAGCATGTTATTAATTTATTTATTTATTTATTGACCGGGTTTGTCCAACTGGGCTTGTGGCCCATTTTCAGTAGAGACCCGAAG
The DNA here is from genome assembly GCF_019279795.1 of Protopterus annectens. NCBI lineage: Eukaryota > Metazoa > Chordata > Ceratodontiformes > Protopteridae > Protopterus > Protopterus annectens. The sequence continues at coordinate 1,048,881,447 of NC_056726.1, forward strand.
AGAAAAGCTCCAGTAGTACATTTTTAAACAAGTACAATTTTAAACAATATTGATATAATAGCAGTTATAGCAAAAAGATTCACATATGTTGGGTTACATGCATAAAAGTTAAAGTTGCATTAAAAAAAAGCTTAGTAACATAATTTTACGCAAATGCATAGTAGACACATTGGAGAGAGAGAAGTGTAATGAGGAACTAAGTATGGTCCTATAGAGGGTACATAAAGGGAAGGAAGACTAGGTGGGGTCATAGCAAGGGCAGGTCCTGGAATTGAGAAAATAAGCTTTTAGTTAATTTTTAAAGTGTGAGGTGTGGGAGATTGAACGTAAGTCAAAGGGAAGTTTGTTCCAAGCATGGGCAAGGGAGTGTTTGTAGAGTTTGCTTACTGACCTTTTTGGGTGGTAGACATCAAGTAATTGTTGGTTAGACGTACGGAGGGTCCGGGAAGGGATGTAGATGGAGACTAAGGAAGATGGAGATGGACAGAAGGAGGTTTTATAAAGAATAGAGTGTAGCATATGAAATTGATAAGATAGCAGACATTGGGGAAGTTCAAGCCATTGAATAGAGTTTAAAGAAGTGCAGTGGTGTGAGTTGTATGGGGAGTTAGTAATGAATCTGGCTATTTTATGGTAAGTCTGTTGGAGTTTGTTTAGAGTGGAGGCCTGGCTATTGGTAAGAACTGGGGTGGCATATAAGAGGGAGGGGAGGAGGAGTGCCAGGCCCAGAGTAAGTCCAGATTCAGGGGTTAGGAATTTTTTGTTCCAATATAGCAGACCTAGTTTCTGGTTTGTTTTTTTTTATACACTGGAGTATGTGTAGGTTGAACTTTAGTTCATCAATAATGACCCCTAGGAGTTTTGTGTGGGTGTCAGGTTGGATAGTTGTATTGTTAGAAGATTTAATAAAAAAGGAGGTTTTGTGATGAGAAAGAGAATGGGGAAGGAAAAGTAGGAGTTTAGTCTTTTTGTGATTTAGGATCAATAGGTTGTGAGCCATTGCTCAGTGGATAGTAGGGCTTGTTGGGTCAGGGAGTGTAGTTCAGGAATGTTATTTGACATGGATATGTGTAGAGTCATCGGCATACTGAATAAGGGAGGATTTTTTGCATGAGGTGTAAAGATAATTGTTGAAGATGTTAAACAAAAGGGGTCCCAAGATGAAGCCTTGGGGAACACCAGTGGAGATGGGAAGGAAAGGTGAGGAGGATGAGAGCCATTTGACAGATTGTTCCCTGCCAGATAGATAATTATTAAACCAGGCAAGTGCGGAGGGGGAATAGGTGGAGATTTGCAAGTTTGGACAGTAGTAGAGGATGAGAGACAGTACTGAAGGCTTTGGAGAGATCTAGGAAGAGACAGGAAATGAGTTTATTGTTGTCTAGGGCCTCTGCAATTATATGAGTGAAGGAGAGGAGGGCAGTGGTGGTGCTGTGGTGAGGATGAAATCCATGTTCGGTAGGGGTAAGTAAGTGGTGTGTGAGGAGGTGATTGAGAAGCTGCGAGTGAATACATTTGTCTAATATCTTGGAGAGGGGAGGCAGAATGGCAATGGGTTGGTAGTTTGAGGGGTCAGTGGAGTTTCCACCTTTATGAAGAGGGATAGTAAAGAAAGATTTCCAAAGGGTGGGGACAGTTGATTCCAGAATAGATCGATTAATTAGTATAGATATAGGACAGGTAATTGAGTCAGCAGCAAGTTTGAGGAATGTAGGAGATAGATTGTCAGTGGAAGGAGAGCAAGGTTTTAGCTTGAGTAGTAGAGATTTAATGTAAGTAATGGGAATTGGTTCAAATGAAAACAAAGTTGTGTTAGTGGGACTTGGAGGGGTAGAGTTTGGCTTAGAGGTTACCAGATTTTGGATGGAAGAGATAAAGTGTTTATTCAGGAGGGTAGCTGTTTCCTGAGAGGAAGAGTTAGGGTATGGGGAGGGATTAGAGGGCTATCCAGGATAGAGGATGTTGTTGAAAGTTGACCAAAACTTTTGTGGATTGGATTTGTTGGTAAACTGAGCAGAGCTATAGTATAATGTTTTGTCATTAGTTGTATGTTTTTTTTTTTTTGCAAGGTTCCTCAGTTACCTGTATTTTTGAAGAAGAAGTGGTTGTTTAGTTTTAGTCCAGGTAGTTAGTTTATGCATGTACAGACTGAATGGGTTTAAAACAGCTTATTTCTCTAAGGATGTGTATATCACACTTAGGGGAGGAGGTTCAGCATCTCCAAAAGCAACTACTTTGAATCAATCAACTAAATTTATTTTTTCATTCATTCTTTTCTCATCTTGTAAACAGGTATCTAGATGTCATACATACAATACATTCCAGCTGACCCTGTTTTGCACAGTATTTATAGACTCATGAGTTCATTCACAGGTTTGACCATCAAGGTTATAACATATGTGCATTCAAAAAGCTTGACTATTGGAACCCCCTGTAGACATTTCTACTTCCCATACATTTAAGGAAGCATTTTTGTAATCTTTGAGACAAATCATAGTGATCCAATCACATCTTTTTATTTTTTGTATTTATTTTCAGTCTTAGGTCCTCTGACATGGGAGTAATCCTCCCTTAGTGATAAGCTCCAGGCTAAAGACATTTAATTAGAATCACAGCAAATACTGCCTTGCAGACCAGACAAATGTCATTTCTAAGTAATTTAAGAAAAACAGAATACAACAAGGGCTCTTAAAATCTTTTCTAATAGTCATGTTTTCTAGCCCATGACTCTTCTCACAATTAATCTGGGCTAGTTGGCCTGTTTGAAGGCTATTTCATAATTGTCTGCAGTTCCTTGTTAATCTGCTAGTGTTTCTTCATGACATGAATATGACATGTTTGCAGTTCTCAGAGGATCAGCGTGGGTACGTGGATATAATAGTGTTTCTTTATGACATGAATATGACATGTTTGCAGTTCTCAGAGGATCAGCATTGGTACCTGGATATGACAGTGTCTCTTTATGACATGAATATGAAATGTTTGCAGTTCTCAGAGGATCAGCGTGGGTACCTGGATATGACAGTGTTTCTTTATGGCACGAATATGAAATGTTTGCAGTTCTCAGAGGATCAGCATTGGTACCTGGATATGACAGTGTTTCTTTATGACACGAATATGAAATGTCTGCAGTTCTCAGAGGATCAGCATTAGTACCTGGATATGACAGTATTTATTATGACACGAATATGAAATGTTTGCAGTTCTCAGAGGATCAGCATTGGTACCTGGATATGACAGTGTTTCTTTATGACACGAATATGACATGTTTGCAATTCTCAGAGGATCAGCATTGGTACCTGGATATGACGTTTCTTTATGACACGAATATGACATATTTGCAGTTCTCAGAGGATCAGCATTGGTACCTGGATATGACAGTATTTCTTTATGACACGAATATGACATGTTTGCAGTTCTCAGAGGATCAGCATTAGTACCTGGATATGACAGTATTTCTTTATGACACGAATATGACATGTTTGCAGTTCTCAGAGGATCAGCATTAGTACCTGGATATGACAGTATTTCTTTATGACACGAATATGAAATGTTTGCAGTTCTCAGAGGATCAGCATTGGTACCTGGATATGACAGTGTTTCTTTATGACATGAATATGAAATGTTTGCAGTTCTCAGAGGATCAGCATAGGTACCTGGATATAACAGTGTTTCTTTATGACTTCTTTATCTTTTGGCTGTTCCCATTAGGGGTCGCCACAATGGATCATCTGTTTCCATTTCTTCATGTCCTCTATATCTTGCTCTGTATATAGATCTATATTGTTTTCCGCATATCTCATTTGGCAAATGTTTTATGCCGGATGCCCTTTCTGACACAACCCTCCCCATTTATCCGGGCTTGGGACCGGCGCAAAGAAATGCACTGGCTTGTGATGACATGAATATGAAATGTTTGCAGTTCTAACAAGATCAGTGCTGGTATCCCACTGTGGATGTATGTATACAAGTTAGCAGCCATGAGCATTTCACACAGTATCAAATGGTACACAATGGCTTCCAGTTATCCAAAGTAAAGCATTTTTTCAAATGTATTTATGTATTTTTTCTTTTGTTAGTTCCAGATGATTCATGTCCTGCCTGTCAACATTGAGGTCAAATCACTCCTCATTAGCAAAACTCCTGGCAGGCATTAATCCAATAAAACATTTAAGGATTTGTACACAGACTTCTTCATTTACGATACACTTGCTTAATATTCTGTAAAATATTTCAATTCACAATCTGCAACAGCCATTATCAGCATTTCATCTCTTTTATGTAAGTGTTCTCCTCTGATTAACTCATGACTTATGACTGGATCAGTACATAAATATGTGACCATTCTGCCTCCTTGTCATTTGGTCTTAAACTCTTTTAGTGGAAAGATTTTCACATTTTTATAGAAAGGGGCAAAAAAAAAAAAAAAACCTCTATACCCTTAATATAAAAAAAATCCAAGGATGCATTAACCTGGGAAACAGGGAAATCCCAGTAACTGAAAATTCAGTGAAATGAGCCTTTCCTTCCCTCTATTCAAACGTAACCTTGATCAGTGGATGAGAAATTGGAAATTCTCTCCTGGTCTGACACCTGTGTCTCTGATCAACAAAAGCAGCTGTAAAATCATTACTTAACTAACGATATATCCCTTAAAAACCTCTAAGGCAAAATAGCTCGTGGAATACATTTGAGTTGCATGGTTAGGCTTATAATGTTCCCAGTGGTTGTTAGCCTAATATGTACCTATGAACATATGCCAAGGTAGTTTTCATTACAAGCTTTAATCTTAGTGGTGCAACAGGTAGCACAATAGCCTCTGGTGCAGAAGGCTGTGGGTCGTATTCCCACACTAGGTAGGTTGATTGCTGATACTGTAGTGCACCACAAGGCAGGTGCTGCACTCCTGACTGTGCCACCCTTTGAATGAAACATTAAACCATTGCCCAATTTGCTTGAGTTCATGGTAGCTCAGCTGGATGAAAAAGATACCACGACACCTATCGAAAAGAGTAGGAGACACTCCCCGATCCCCTGGCCAAATTTCCCCTTGTATAAATACCACAATGGATCTCCCCTGAAAAGAAGCTTCTAACCTAATGGGACTAACCTGGTTAACAAAGGATAGTAAGCAAAATAAATAACACTTCTTCCTAAAACTCTATAATGTACCTCTCAAATGTTTGTTTTCTTGAATCTTTGAGCATATCCTAGTTTATGTGTAAAATACACACAATCCTGTTTTTTCTCCAATTTTTATTGATGCAGTCATGATTCACACAACCCTTATAAATGTGTTCCTGCAAAATCTTGTAACTTGGCTTCAGTTCCCTTTCAGTGCTGTTCACTTTGTAAAACCACTTCAGCTGCAGTCAATAATGTCAGAAACTGATGGCTTTTGTCTACATGCTTGTTTCTGCTGTTGCGTGCTTCCTCTGAATGTGCTTAGGAAAGCTGAAATTGTGTATGGCCATTCTCACAACCTGAGTGAGTAGCAACCTCACTTACAAACTCTTTTGCGCTGTAGCTCAGCAAAATATCTGCATCTCACCCCCTTTCTATTTGGTGTAGCCCATAAGCATTTGGTACAATAGGAAATGGCCACACAGCAAAGTCATAGATTAATTTACGTCCGAGATACTAACTTGGAAGAGACTTGTGTTTACTTAGTCTTCAACTTAGCTGAGAATAGAGCACACATATACCATCAGCTGCTGCATATAAAATGCAACTTAGTTGATATTATTAAACTATAAGAAAACCCTTACTAGTTTGGTTACCATTTCTGTTATGTTGCACATACAATAAAAAAGAGAGGGCTGGGTTGGCTGAACTGAGTGCTTAACTAACTTGCAGTATACCCTGCTTCCTTTCCCCCTTCCTTGTATGTACATTCAAATTTCGCAACACAGGAGTGAATAAGTTGCTATCTGGACTGTAGTTTCTGTTGCCGGTACAAAGGGCATGTTATAATTAACAATTCAGATATTAAGAGCTGGAAAACTTGAAATCTTTACCACCCATCTAGTTCCATTTACAAAGCAAAGCAAAACATTAAATGTAATGCTTTTAGAGTGGGCTTTTTGGCACAGAGAGATGGAGCCCTCACTGCAGCCCTGATAACTCATGTTCCACTAGCAAAACCAGATGCCACAGCAGTCAGCCGAGCTTCTGATAGTCAGCATGCCCATCCCAAAGAGGGTCGCTGGCTATGGATCTGCAATCCTATTAAGCAGAAGCCACATATGATGAGTAGTGTGTGTGTGTGTGTGTGTGTGTGGGTTCAGCCAGCAAAGGAAACTGCAGAGTAGAATTATGTTGCTGTCCTGCTCAGATGCAGAACATATCACATACTGTTGCCCATCTAGGAAAAGTGTGGGGACAGGGAAGTAATAAAAATAAAAGAATGAGCCATACTGGATGATAGCCACCACAGCAGGACTCCCACCCCAACCAAGAGAAATTACAGTTGGTAGTAACTGGTAAATGAACAGGTCAGTTCAGAGGTGGGACAGCAAGATCATCAGAGAGACGTAAAACACAAATATAAATATTACTTAAGTTTCCACTTGGCAGGAAAAAAGTCTACAATATGATCCCCTACAGTGTCCCATAAGTCTCCAACAATTATTTTATACTGTATTAATGGTATGTACTCCTTTTTCTAAGATACATGTGCCTGTTTAAAATTTTTTAAATTAATGCTGTTGGGGTCCAAACCAGTTATCATGCATACGCTTTTAGTCATGAAATGCAGCACAACAATTTAGAATAATAGCTTAAATTGTATTAGCTTGTTATATAATACTATAACCATAAATATTTCACGGCATAGCACATCTGCTCAAAGGTCCTTATTTTTGTGGTCCCAAGACAAAAGAACACCTAAAGCAGTGACTGAGAACAAGGCAGCAGGATTACAGGTTTGCAGATATTCCAGGTAACACCACTATAGGAACAAAGTCATCTGTTTTTTTGGAATTTCTCATGACCTCTGTAAATATGTTCCCTGCACGACTTTGCATGGGACCATATGGATATTACATAAGGCATTTCAAGACCATCACTGACAACACTGTCTGCACAAAGCACCACTCCAAGGTACTATTCTTCATATCCATAGGTTTTGGTCTTCCAGTGAAAGACTGTTTTACATACACGTCCTTCATCTGAGGGTGGTACATCTACCTTGAAAGCTGTGCTCAAACTACACAGGATAACCAATGCTCAGATATGTATTACTTCTACTGGAAATGCCTCTGAACTGACAAGAGTTAGACACAGCTAATCCTAGAGCTAAATATGCAAATCAGTTGCTTATCACTACCTAGACTGAGTCCTGGTCAATTGTTATTATAGCATTGAAACAGAAACTTCTCTTTCAGATCCTCTGCCATGAGTTACTGTTGTATCAGTGTGGGGATGATCAGTGTATGACAGGTATTCTACTATAAAGCATACAATAAAGCAAGGAAACACCAGTGGGTCTTGTGTAAAACCATAACATTTTGAGACAGCATGCACACATGTGTAAGTGGATAATGCTCCACAATCATACAAGAAATGACAGGAGTCCAGTTCCAATGAATTTACAAACTCTGTTACTAATGATGTAGCCCTGATGTGGAGTGGATGTCTCTTATTTTCTCGGGCTTTGTAACTGATTTCTACTTTTAGGAGGGTGAAGGTTATGCTCCTTACTTTATGTTATAATAATGATCCACCATCTGTTCCCAAGTAATTATATAACCCCTGTTGACCAAATCCATCCATAACCCCCCTTTCCCATTTTTTGCAGATGGTGTCAGGGTGTCACTTCAACAGTGACAATCATCTAGAGCCAAGGTTTACATTGCCAGGTGGCTAGCCCTGCTAAAGTAGTTCTTCCACACCACACTGACACCTATGGCCAATTTAGTGTGTCCAATCTCCAGCTACTGCATGTCTTTGGAATGTGGGATCAAATGTCCACTTTTTTCTCTTACAAAACATCTTGTTAGTGTGAGAATGGATGTCATTTTAACTTTGGTTACTTCAAATGCAAAGTATATCACTTGTGAATTACATAATGTTGAAACTATGAATACAGTCTGAATAACAGGTATCAATCTAGATTGTTTTTTTTTTTCTCTTTTCAAACTTTTTTTTTTGAATTTTTGAAATAAAATTGGAATGAACTGGCTGTATTGTGAAGTAAGGGCGTATTTAATGTTTATGCAAATCAGTACCGTTTCAGTCTGTGGTGTTTAGCAACAGTGTACACTTCAATACCTGCAATGTATCTAGGACTCTCTCTGTTAATTTTGCTAACAAGTTCTTTTTCCACGATGGTCTTTGGTTTCATTTTTTTTCAAATATGTAAGCTTTTTATGCCATGGAGGAAAAAAATGTCTAAGTTAGAACATATTTAAATTTCATGAGATCAGCACAGCCTCAGTCCTAACAGCCACAGCAAACACATGATGTATTGCCTCCTTCTGTAGTCTGTACAAGACTACTTGTATTAATAGTGTATACAAATCAGGCTGAAAGTTGTTTTTATTCGCTCATTTCTTCCTACGACTACAAAAAATATGTCTGTCTTTGTTTCATAATATCTGTTTTCTACCTCCACATCCTGAAAATATGTTTCTTATTAGGAAGGGGCTTGTTACTTAACACTCAGTACTGGGTGATCCTAACGTATTACCACTTGTTTGTTCTCAGTAACTTTTGTGTTCATAGTGTGGACAAACCGATGTTTTAACAAAGTGCTCTTGTGTTTAAAACCCTTGCCACATGTTGCACATTTATATGATGTCTGCCCACTGTGTGCTAACTCATGACTTATCATGTTGTACTTGTATGTAAAACTCTTGCCACATGTGGCACATTTATAAGGTTTCTGCCCAGTGTGGATTAACTGATGCCGTATCATGCTACCCTTGTGTGCAAAATATTTGCCACATGTGTCACATTTATAAAGTTTCTGTACATTGTGGATAACTTCATGCACTTCTAAACATTTTTTGTCTGCAAACCCTTTATTACATATGGCACATTTAAAGGGTTCATGCCCGCCACACCGCCCGTCGTGGATATACTGATGTCTCACCATGTTACTCTTTTTTGTAAAGCCCGTGTTACATGTTGAACATTTATATGGCTTTTGATTAGCATGGGTATATTGATGCATTGCTAGACTTTTCTCATCAGTAAAACCTTTGTTACATGTAATACATTTAAAAGGCATCATTCCAGAGTGGACATACTGATGGTTTACCATGTAACATTTCCGTGTAAATCCTTTACCACATGTGGCACATTCATATGGTTTCTGTTCAGAGTGAACTAAATGATGTCGCACCATGCTACTCTTCCGTGAAAAGGCCTTGTCACACATGGCACATTTATATGGTCGCTGTCCTGTGTGTATAATTTGGTGGCGTTCCAAACTTATTTTAAGTGTAAAACTCTTGTCACAACTTGCACATTCATAGGGTTTCTTTCCAGTGTGTATAAACTGATGCAATGTTAACTGTCTCATCTCTGCAAAACCTTTATCACATGTGGAGCACATGTATGGTTTCTGGTCAGTGTGGGCCCAGTGATGTATTACCATGCTGCTCTTCCGTGTAAAAGACTTGCCACACGTGGCACACTTATGTGGTTTCTGAATAATCTGTTGTCCTGATAAACATTTTTTACTTTTAAAGCCTTTGTCACATGAACCGTCTTTATACAGCATGGTCTCATATGAAACACTGGCTTTATTTTGTTTTTTACCACATGAAATGGACTTTTCATCTGAGCTGTTATTCCATAATTTGAATTTTTTAGTGTCAGAATGCCACTTGCATGGCTGTTCCTGTCCATGAGTTTTTACATGCATTTCTAGATCAGCTTTAGAGGAAAACCACTCATTACATTCCGTGCAGTTATGGCATTCACTTCCCGTCTGTAGAGGGCCACATCTTGTGACAGATGTCTTATCCAGCAAAATCATGTCATGTTCAGAATGAAGGCATTTGACATGTGATAACTGATGACTCTGAATCTTACTGTAGTCTGTATTCCTGCAGACTTAAAAAGATTAGTATTATCAGAAAATGGCAGGCATTCACTATAAGGTTTATTTTCCTTACGTCTAAGAGTTAGTAAGTGCGTCTTATATATATATATCTTTTTCAATTCCAAATTTAAAAAAAAAACAATAAACTGTGGATTAATATATTTGATATTGTTTATATAATGCCATTTAACAATAACTGTCAAGATACATTTCATTTTTTCAGGACACTGTTAACATTGCAAAAATAAAGCAATTAAACATGCTCAGCCTAAATATGCTTAATCTTGTAATTAATTCTCTAGGTAAACATTTCCAAGTGCCCACCAACATCAATAGCATACATACCGTGCTTATTAAAGCGAAAATTAAAGAAAATACTAGAAGAAGCTGGACTTCAAAAGTAATTAGCACATTACTTTATTTGCACAAAACTCTCAGACATGCTGGAGAAAGAATATACTTCCTACCTGAAAGAAATAAACTAAACAATCTGTTCATATAAAATATTTTAGAACAAGTAAATATTTAAAAAAGTGGAATGAATGTTTTAATTTACCTGCAGTAAATAAATATATTTACCTGCAGTAAATAAATATAAATTAATTGCTCCTAATATTGTACACTTTGAATAAAGTGAAATTCAGTACCTATAGATGGAAAAAGAAAAAAAAAATACACTGAAGCAAAGTTTACTGGAAAGTTTGGAATGGGGCCATAACTCTCAACTGACCAGATTTTTGCCTCATATTTTTTGTCTTTTCCTTATAACATTTGTGGTTTTCTGGCAAATCACTGGGATGACCAAGGATGGAAGTCACTAAATAATGACATACATTTGAGTTTTAGACTTCACATCTTTCATAAAAATGCATGTTAACCCAAATCCTCTTAGTCTAACGACTTTCTAAATTTATTAGAAAAATATTTAAAATCTGCCCCTATTTTTGTGCATCTATCCCCGTTACGTTAGGCTTTGTCCAGATTTCTTGCACTAAGAGGTTGAGAAGTTTGAATGGGGCATCCCAAGATATACAAAAGACAGTAAACACTAAAAACTGCTGATAAATGCAAACCTTTTTTTGTTTGTACAAAAATGCTGCAGATATGTTGAAAGCAATGCACATAACACTCAAAAATCAACAGCACAGCTCTCAAATGTCCCTGAAGACATGGCAAGACATACTAGAAAAAGGGCAGTAACTTGTACAGTCTAGTATTGCTTCTTATGTCTGATACATCTTGATCTGTGGATATTCCTCAAGTGAAACCCAGAGACCCATATGCACATGTTTTTATTATAAAAATAGCACTGTTTTAGAACGATGTGTTGTGCTCTTACTATCATAATGAACAAGTCCTGCCACCTGAATATCTGTCTCTCTCAGTTAAGGTCAAAGACCACCATCAATTCTAGATCAGTAAACACTTTGCTCCTTCTCTGTATATCCATATCTCCCAAGCACCTCAGAACTACTCCCAGCAGGAAAGTGGTAGAGTTCTCTGCAGACTTCCAAAGCTGGTTTGATATGCAAAATGAATGTACTCATAAACTACACATACACACATGCAGAATTCAGTTATTGTTTAGTCAAGTAGGTGCTAACAAGGCTGTTGTGGCATGTACCTGTCATCAGCTGTATTATATCTGCAGTGAGCGGGAACTGTGTATTTCGGGTAGCAGAAACTGGTGGTCTGCGCACAACATGAGTATTAAGGACTCCTCCTCATCCTCCTCAACCCCCATTTTTCCCCATTTTCAACAAGGGGACAGGGTGTCACATCAAGAGTCATCTTTCTCAATTCAGTGCCACTCTCCTACCTTCTTCAAAGGTCATGCCAGTCTGTTGCAAGTCTTCTCTCATGTAGCCCATCCATATTTTTGATGGATGCCCTCGTTTCTCCTTGCCTTCTTCCTTTCTCTCCCAAACACTGAATGCAAAAAAATGTGTAATAGTATCCTTAGGAAAGATGGCCACCCCCACGAATTACCTCACAGACAATAAACCACTAGGAGTACGCCCTGTAGTTAGGCACTTGGAAATGTGTGGACAGCGACTTGGATTTGGACCATCATATTTCTACTGTTGTAAGGAAATCATTCTTTAGTACTATACACCACACATGCAAGGATATGTCATCCAGGTCCAAAGATGTCATCACCCCACTGTACTCAGCCCTCATTAGGCCAATCATTGAAATAATGTTCCTTTAGGTATGTACCTAACTAGACATATGCAGCAACTAGAAGGCTCCCAGAGGCATCTTACAAAAAAGAATACAAGATGGAATATGCAGACTGACTCAAAGCTTTACCTTTATAATCAATCTCCTGCAGACTACCGGGAGGTGATCTATACTTGGCTTATCCTCCGATCGAATACTGATGGACTCTCTACCCCACAACACGTGTAACTGCATTAAAAATCCATGATTGAAGACCTAAACCTTATTTGCAACTTAAATGAGGCATACTGGAGTAAAAGGTGTGTGTTTGTGAGACTACCCCTACTCTGGAACAAACTTCCTGTCCATGTGATGCAGATTTCGTTCCTGACCCTATTCAAAAGTAACCTGGACCAATGGATGGGGAACTGGGAATTTACCTCTGGACTGGCAACTCTGCCCCTGTTATACAGCGCAAGCTTGTAAATGCTTGGCTAGCTAAACTCAGCTATATGTCCCTGGGTAATTTATTCTGTTGTTTACAAATGGGAAAAACAAAAGTTATGTACTCACCATAATGATAAATCTATATTGTCCATTTTCATTCTTCCTGAATGATGGATCTTGAGTCTGACTTGGCCACTTTTACTAGATTCATTGATCTAGCTCTTGGGCTCATCCCTTTACCCATAACACCCCGCTCTCCTGGTATACCTCAGATCAATTTTGCTGCCCCAAGAGTAAGAAGACATGATACCCTATTATAATAAAGAAGCAAGATAAGAACATACAGAAAGGCTGTCCCTCAAGGCAGGGAACAGGTGAGTTCCCAAAAGGACATCCCTTACGCCTCACTAAGAAAGAGGGAAAGAGTCTCAAAGGTGGAGAGTTGTGGAAGAATGAAAATGGACAACAGAGATGCATTGTTATGGTGAGTACATGACTTTTGTATCTGATGTTGTTGTTACCATTCATTCCTCAACTGATGGGACATAGTCCCCAGCTAGGTGAACTCTGGCTAGTCCTCATGGAAGAATATTCTGGAGTACAGTGGAACCAAATGCTACCCTAATTATGTATAGTATGTCTAACTTGTAATAAGCAATAAAGGTATGAGCACTGGACCAAGCGGCAACTGCACAAATAGCATCTACTGATGATGTTGACCAAAAGGCCAATGAGGTGGCTGTAGATCTCATGGAATGTGCTTTGGGGGTGCTTAGGTAAAACTCAACTGCTTTCTTTATGAACAAAGGATATACAATCAGTCAAGCATGTGGCTAGAGTTATTTTAGAAGATGCTTTGCCCCATTTGTTCTTGGAGAAGGATACAAACAATTGATCAGATTTCCTGAAATCCTGTGTTCTGTGCAAATAAAATCTAAGCTGCCGATGTATGTCCACAAGATGCAGCATACGTTCTCCTTTGTTTGAGAATTTCAGAAAGAATACAGGTAAATTGATGACTTAAGGTGGATTCAGAAGTCATCTTTGGCAGAAAAGATGGGTTCATGTGTAACAAGACCCTATCCTTATACAAGATCAAGTATGGAGGTCTTGTGGAGATGGTTTGGACTTCAGATACTCTTCTAGAAGAGATTATAGAGACCAGAAAGAAATGTTTATCATGACAAGAACTTGAGGTCAATCTTAGTGGAAGGATCAAAGGGAGGATGGGTAACTGCCTGTAACAGAACAGTCAACTCCCAAGGGGGTGTAGGATCTTTAACTGGGGGTCTGAGTAAATAAATAAGGACAGCCTTGCACAATCTTGAGGAAGCCAAGGAAGAATGACTCTGGCTTGACTGAAAATTTGAAATGGTCACTAGTTGAACTTTAATAGTAGAATAGCTTGGGTCTGTATCAATTTATTGAAGGTTCATTCCCGCAAACCTTTGTTCACTAAACCATTTACAGGGAAGGTTCACTTCTGTGAACTTTCAGTTCAATTAATTACTTTCCCAGGGAAAGTAATGAGTGGCCCAGCATTCAGACTGTCACACAAACCACAGTACTTCAAACCCACCCAGGTGGGGAGCTGTGCCCCCCACAACCCCCCTAACTATATATACCAACTCCGAGATTGCGCTACAGTGGGGAAAAGGGCAAATTTCTGATGCTGGACAACTCGTTACTTTCCCCGGGAAAATCATTCATTGAACTGAACATTCGCAGAAGTGAACATTTGCTGTATATGGCTTGATGAACGAAAGTTTATGGAAATGAACCTTCAATGAAGTAATATAGACCCAAATAGCTCCCTTTGTTGTTAGAAATGGAGGCCAAAAATTGAGAACTACTGAGATTGCAGCAGAGAAGGGATCCAGGTCCCTCTGAAGGGCCCAGATTGAAAATCTTTTCAATTTACTTTGCAAATCTTTCTGGTGTAAAGCTTCTGAGAGGATAAAAAATTCAGTCAAACTGGGGAAGAAAGTCCAGACTATCTAGCCATCATTGGAAATGGAGAAACCATGTGGCCAACTCAAGGCCATTGATGTCTGGATGTTGTATCCCTGTCGGGTGAGATAGCAGGTCTTGACATGGATCCAGTATCTAAGGTGGATAAAGAAAATGAGGCTAGAGGAAGGGGAAACGAGACCTGACAAGGCCAAAAAGGTGCAATAAGGATGATTGCACTCTTCAACCAGGATGCTTTCTGTAGAAATTTGGGGATTAGGGATAACAGGGGGTAAACATAAAGCAGACCTGAGGGCCAGTCATGGACTAGAGCATTTCTTGGTGACTCCCAATGTGGTGGGACTAGGGCGAAGAGCCTACTGCACTTGTTGTTGAGGGGAGAAACAAAAAGATTGCAGCATGGCTGGCCCCACTGACAAAAAACATTTTCCACCACTCTTTGACTGAGAGACCGCTCATAAGGCATCAAAATGGACCTGCTTAGTCAGTCTGCAAGCACATTGGTTTTCCCTAGTATGTGCATTGCCAAAAGAAAACAACCAGAAGAAATCATCTATTGCCACACTTTCTTTGCCTCTTAATACAATGGGTAAGATATGGTTCCCCCGTTTGTTGATATACCAGACTATTAACATGTTGTCTGTATGTACTGCAATCATTCCTGAAGGTAGAACATCTTGATAAGACTGCAATTCTAGTAGGACAGCTTTCATTTCCAGGACACAGATATGCAAATTGGCCTGTTCTGGGGACCATGTACCTTGGACTGTCCTTCCCAAAACATGCACCCCGACCCAATTTGGTAGGTGTCCATGGTGACTGTGGCTATTGGCTGTGGGAGAACAAAAGGGCGACCTTGAGAAACTTTTTCTGAATGAAGTCACCAAAGAATGTATTCTTTGCAAGCTTTTTAAATCTTGACTGGGGTGCTTAGAGGATTTTGAAGGCAAGACAACTGTACTGAAAGAGTCTATTGTAGGATACAGAAATGATACCTGGCTAAAGAAATTAGAGTTCTCACTTCTGCCATCGATCCTAACACTTGGAGAACTAGTGTTGCTGAAGGACAGGAAGAGGAGACTACTGTTACGACCTGAGACCTGTGGAAATGAACTCTTGTTAGAGAAAGCGAAGCTATCTGGTTGGTCATGTCTAGACGAGTACTTATGAACTCCAGGGTCTGAGAAAGGGTAAGCTGTGATTTGGTGTAATTAACTGTGATACCCAATTGATGACATAACTGAATCAAGTAATCCCTCACTTGAATCAATAGATGCCTGGATGAAACAGTCAGGAGTCAGTTGTCTAGGCATGGAAACATCCAGAATCCCGGCAGTTTCAGGTGAGCCACTACCATTGCCATGTGTTTGGTGAACATCCTGGGGGCTGTGGTGAGACTAAAGGGCAGTGCTCTGAACAGCTAATGCCTGGCTCCCAGCCAGAAGCACAGGTATCTTCTGGAGCACCTGTTCATTTTGATATAATAAATCTTCAAAATGCATACTATCAAGCACATCCAGTCATCTTTTCATAGAAGAGCTGAAATACTGAAATATGATCATCCAGAACTTATAGCATTTTACATACTGGTGGAGTCTGCTGAAATCCAAAATTGATCTCAAGTCCCCGGTCTTCTTTGGCACTAAATGAATCTTGAGTAAGCTCTGGATCATTGTGATCTGGGGGGAATTTTTGGATGACTCTTTTTTTTCTAGCAGCTTTTCTATCTCCAGGGCTGCTGCCTCCCTTTTATTGGGTGGTACATCAGGGATCTTTTCCATTTTTGTTGCAGGAATTTGGGAAAATGGTATGAAATAACCTCTGGATATGATTTCTGCACCCAGGTTATTTTGTGATGGATGCCCAGGCTTCTGGGTGCAGAGATAAGTACCCCCCCCCCCCCCGACTGCATCCAGAATGCAGCAGTCAGGTAACCCTTCAGGAGTGCTGGTAGGATCGGTCAGAGAACGTATCTTTGAAGCCTTGGTTCAGGGCCACCTCTGCCACGAGGATGTCATCTTCCATTAGAGTTCCTCACTCTGCCTCAAGAAGAGCTATCTCCTTGCGATTCCTGGAAAAGGTCTTGGGACTTACAAAACAACTTGTTTTTACCAACTCACAATGTCTTGAAGAAGGATCTCTGAGGAGTAGAAAAATGGATCCTAACAGCAGACAGGGTATTTCCATCTTGCTCCCTTCTGGGGAGTTTTTCTTTAACTCTGAGGCCAAACAAAGATGGTCTATTTGAAGAAGCATTGATGAATGAAGACTTGAAGGGGTCTGCAAAATCACAGGTGCACCAAGACATGCCTTCTGACCACAATGTCTGAACCTGCAGCTCTAGAGGTACCTTTAGCTGCATGAGAGATCAAACTCACGGATGCACTGGAGATGGACTACAGGGTGGCCAGTTGTGAAGAAACTTTCTTCTGGTCCTCCACAGACATGGAACCTGAAAGAGATTTGAAAAGCTTCTTGGTCAAACCCCTTTGTAGTCTGCTGAAATGTACCACATAATTCAGAGACGGATGGGCAAAGGTTGCTGAGACATAAATGTGCTTGCCAAATCTGTCCAAAGCCTTGGACTACCTATTAGCAGGTTGGACAGATGAGCTCTGTTCTGCAAGCTCTCACTAAGTGACAACTGCCATCGCCATCCCTTGCTCCAGTGGGCCCTATCTTTAGCAGGGGCAAAAAACTTGTCTGGGTTCTTAGGTATGGGTTCTGCTGTATCGGATTCCTTCCACATTTGGCATAAGATAAGATTGATTAACTCATCAACCATAGGAACCACCCAAGATGTAGCCAGGTCAGCCCCAAAAGCTGACTTCCCAAAGGAAAGTGGATGCATTTTTAGCATTTAGTTTCAGTCCATGATTTTGACACCAATCTTTTGGGACAAACTTTTCTGAAAGATGACCAGGTCAATTGGTGATTCAATGACTGCTCCTAACTTGCAGTCATCTGCAAACTTAGTAGTCAACTGGAGCCCTTTGGTATTGGCTTTTACTTCAGAAAAGAAGAAGATGGCAAACAGTAGAGGTCTCAGCACTGAATCCTGGAAGACTCCAAGAATGACTGGTCTCTTTGTTGAGATAGAATGCAAGGGATCAAACTAGGGGAAGCTATCTGTAAGCCAGCTGGAAATCCAGCAGGTGATGTAGGGGTTTATTCCCAGTTTATTTAGCTTTGGTGCTATCCCAGAGTTGAGGACCATGTCAAAAGCTTTGGCCAGGTCGAGGTATGCAGTGTATGCAGTTTTACCTTCATCCATTGCTTTGGTGACTTTTTCAAAAAATTCCACCAGGCTGAGTAAGCATGACCTGCCCTTGAATCCAAACTGAGATGAGTACAGTGTTTGGAGATTCCCTATGTTCTTAATGAGTAGTTCCATGATAAGTCTTTCCATGGCTTTGCATATGAGGCTGGTCAGGCTTAGAGGTCTACGAAATGTTCTTTCTTATGCAGGGGAATGACTGTAGCTGTTCTCTACTCACTTGGTACAAAACTTGTATGGAGGCTGAGGGGAATGACTGTAGCTGTTTCTCTACTCACTTGGTACAAAACTTGTATGGAGGCTGAGGTTGAACGGAGTTGTTAAGAGGGTGGCTAAATCATGCTTCATAACATTTAGGATGCATCCACAGCTATTATCAGGACCCACTGATGCAGTACTCTTTTACTTTTGATAGCACTTTTAGGACTTGGTCTTGTGTGACAGCTGAAGGTGAGCTGGTTCCAGGTATATATTCTGGGACAGATATAGGGGAGAGAGGGGTAAAGTTTGAGCCAAATTTAACCAGCCAGTAGGTTTGCAATATCTTCAGCCTCAGTGTAGGTAACATCATTCACAATTATCTCAGCACATTATTGCATTGTATTTCTGAGATTACAAATACAACTACAAAATGCCTCGTGATTGTCTTTGGCTTGGGTAGATATTTTAGCTTCAAATTTGGCTTTGGTGTTTTTACCAAATGCCTGCGTTGTCTGTTTTTATTTCACTGATGAGGGCTCTGTTATTCTGGGAATTGCTATGTTTGGTCAAAATTCTCTTCCTTTAAAGCTTGTTGATTTCATAGGTCCACCATGTAGCTTTGTTTGTCCAGCACTTGTCCCTACAGGGTCCAGCTACATTTGTGCAGCAGTTTACATGCTGCTATAGTGTGTCGGTGTATGTTTCAGTATATTTAGTGGAGTTAACTTGGTTTGGTGGGTATTTGAAGCTTGCCATTGTCTCACTCTGGAGTAGTAAAATTCATAAAGGTACCCTAACTGGAAGGGGTCTCTGGTTTCAATTTTATTTAGAATGAGATGGATTTATGATCATACGTAATAAGTGATGAAGATACACATGACATAATACAGGATGCCCTTACATTAGTGAGGATAAAATCCAAAATGTTGTTTCTCCAAGTAGGTACTCCGACTAATTATTCTAGGGCATTTGTATTGACAAAGTCTAGGAATCTCTATGCTTGTGCACTAGTTGTAGTCGGATAGTTCAGATCAACTAAGAAAATGGTACTGTGTTCAACACAGAGTAATTCTAGTTTTTGTAGAAAGGAGCTGTGGTTTTCTTGGGTCATAGTGAGAGTTCTACAGCTAGCTAGTATATGGTATGGGACCTTTCAAATGGTTATTTGGACAAGAAGAAGCTCTAATGCATCATCCTGCTTTACCAGCCTTGATGTGAGCCTCTTCTGGATGAAGACTGAGACACCTTCACCTTTTTTCCCCTCCTGTGCAATAATTGGTCTAAATGTGTGGAAGACATTATAGACCTGCACAGCTGCAGTGCTTGTCTCTGTTTTAAACCACAGACAGTCACTACACAGACATCTATGTCCTTCAGGCTGAGAAGGGCTTGTAGGGAGTGGAGTTTCTTGTTTAGGTTCCTAAGCATTGATCAGCAACACCTTCATATTTTCCGTTGCTTCCTTTTATCAGGCTGACACTGCCAAAAGAAGCACTATTGGGGTAGACAATGTCTTTGACAATAATCAAAACCCCAGAGAGGAGAAGTGCAGGCCATCTCCAGCAAAGCAATATGGTCTATCAATCATATCCTATCACGCTGACAAATATTATACCACTTTTGAATGGCACCATAACCTAAGCCAATTACTGAAGTTAATTATTTTTTGCTCATATTGTGGCATCATCTTTGGAGAAGGTAGATTGCTGCTCAATGCTAGGCTCATACCTGCCTGAGACACAAAGTCTGAGAGCTCCATTGTCTCTCTCTTCATATAGTCCATGGAGATACCCTTCAAGTCATTTTCATCCACATGTACTATGGCAGAGTCATAGTGGCACTTGTTGCTCAAGGACTTGAGAGCGTGTGTGATCCGATGGATCCTGGTACCAGACAGGTAACTAATAGTCACTCACTTCATGATCAACCTGGTAAGAGGTACATCTGTGTCTTACAGTGGCATCACCTATAAATAGAATGCTTGGTTAGGTATATGCCTGCCTTATGGGCTCAGCATGCTTGACATTGAGACTAACTGTGCTATATGACAAGCTAGGCTTAACTTGTTGAGTGTGCTTTATGCCTGCATTGCATGTTGGAGGTATTTGAGGTTTAGGCAAGTTAATCTTTAGAATCTCAGCATATGATGGATTATGTGCATTGTGATGGTCTTGGTGAAGTGTGGTGATGTGGTGAACTGCTGACGATTTTAGTGTCTGAGTTTAATGTATGTGAGATTCTTGCCAACAAGGACATTATATAGGTACGTCTCTCACACCCTGCGTAATGCTGTTTGAGTAACAAATGATCATCATATAGCATGAGACATTTCTTACACTGTCTCAAGATACATATCTCAATCAGGCTGGCTACATAAGTCGTGGGGGAGTGTTGGTCAATGGTTTTGACAGGAATGACTCAGGTGCAGTGGTGACTATATTTGCTTGGTGTTTGATTGGTTCAGGATAATAACTGGGTGGACTTGCAGCTAAACATTTACAATACAATACAAACTAGGGGAAGTAGGTTTATAGAGAAATTTAAGGCTCTAAATTCCTGTATCTATACAGTATAAGCAACCTCACTGCAATGTGTTGGAGAGTGTCACACTAAACTGTCATATGTATAATACAGAAAATATGCAACTAAAAGTTTATCACAGCATACCTATCAATAGTAAGGCACTTGAAATTAGTCTCTGTAGCAATCAATGGCCACAACCAGCTAGGAAACCTTCTTCTGCCACCAGAAGGAACCAGTACACCAACTGTAGAAAAACTCACCAATTTAGCACTGAAAAAGTGCAAGCATTGTCTGAACACTCAGTATTAAGCAATTTTATCAAAGATCTCTTAGCCTGGTGAATAGCTTGAGGGGAGAGACTTTACAAAGTGTTACTTATATGCTTATTGTCAACAACCAGTAAAAGGGGAGAGGGAGGAATTATGTTGTCAAATTATCATAATGGGAGGGCAACAACAGATATAGCGGTGTGCTTCAACCTAGTGTAACAGGATGGGTGGCAGGAGAAAAACTTTAATAATTATTATTATTATTATTATTATTACTCATGCAGTATGTTAGGAGTTTGATACCAATACACTGCCCTCTGCTGTGAATGTCACCTTTAGTCTTGTACATTGGCACTAGGATGCTTATTTTTCAGTCGTCCCGAATACACCTTTCCATCTACATTGTGGAGTACACTCTGCAACCATTTCTCTCCTAACTCACTCAACATTTTGATCATATCTAATGTGACTTCATCTCAGCCTGCTGCTTTCCTGGACTTAATTTTCCATAGGGCTATACCTACATCTTCTAGTATGGGCTCTTCTTTAAGTGTGGGCTGTGTCTGGGTCAGTACAGCTTTTGTGCAGTTTCTTCATTTAGGAGTTGCAGAAAGTACTCCTTCTATCTGCCTTTGATGTCCTGTGGACTGGTGAGCGCTATCGTCTTTGTCTTGCAACCGATAGTTTCTTTGAGCCATTTGCTCAATCACTTTCCAGAAGCTGGTGGATGCCCCTGATGCCTTGTTCTTTGCCACTACAACTGCTTTCTTATCCTTTTTGTTGGCCAACCAGTATTCCTTCTTAGACTGGTCCATCTTTTATATCTCCCACTTTTTCCTGCATACCTTCTTTCATTTGACAACTTCCTGGACTTTTGTAATCCACCACCAGCTTTTCTTATTTATCTTATTTCCACAGCTGTCTCAACCACATTTCTGTTCTATAGTCTTTACACCTTCTGGTTTAAGATGCTGCCATTCTTCTTCATCTCCACCTACTTCCTTTTCTTCCCAAGGTGGCAGAGCCCTGAGTGTATCCTTGAATTCTTGTGCTTCCACTCCAGTCAACATCCAGGTCTTCAGCCTGGTCTCTGCTGATCTTACAGCCTTCTTTGACCATTGCTTGCAGATAACTGTAGCCATCAGTGGTTTAGCTGAGGGCAGACTGTTTCACTGGGGATGACCTTCAATCTCTGACTCTACACCAGTGTTCCTTCCTTACTAGGAGAAATCTACATGAGTTGCGTGTTGGCTGCTTCTGTATGCAAACTTTTGACTGTCTCTCTTGAAGAATCATGTGCTGACCACCATCAGGTGATTTTCCAGACAGAAAAATAGAATGGTTTTTCCTTCTTTATTCCTGTTGTCCAACATATGTGGACTCAGGTAGTCCCCATATCCTGTTCTTTCAGTCCCAATGTGGGCACTCAGGTTCCACATTACCACCACCAGTACATGCTGTCCTCCTTTATCTAGTAGGCCCTGCAACTTCTCCCTGAATGTACTCTTTTCCTCACTATCACAACCCTTCTGTGGAGTAAAGGCTGAGATTATGAAAACACTTGGTCTGATTGCCATGAGTCTAACCACTAATTCTGATAACATCCTTCACTGTCTTCTGAAGACACTACCTCACCACCATTCCCAGACTCTGTCTATTCTGTCTTCCCCCTGAAGAGCAGACTCTTGATCCCAAGACACGTGGCTTTGGTGCACTGCCTTTCCATCTTGCCTCCTGGACACAAATGATGTCCATCTTCCTCCTTACTATCATGTCATCCACTTCCAAGCTGTATCCTGTCAGTGAGTTATATAGAGTGTAGCAATTCTTAGTTCATAAGTGTCAGGTTGATTGATTTTATGTCAAGCTCTCACTTAATAGACCTATCCAAGGTAACCAAAGCTGGGCAACTGGATACTAAAAGGCCAGAAGCCTACTGACCCAGCAATGCTGGGTTTTATGGCACATACACACTGACTAATAGAGACACATAGACCCTTCCCACCATTAACATGGTTCCCTGGCACTGGTCAATATAGGCTGGTTCCTCAAGCCACATATACACATGCTCATTTTTGGCAACATTAATCAACATGACCAAATCACCTACAGCCAATATTTTACACTGTCAAGTGGCTAGCTCTACTACAGTGTGCAGTCTGTGATCTGTGTTCTCCAATCTAGAGGATACTGCACACCACAGCTCATGCCTAAATAAGTTAGTCTATACAACGCTTTCCTCGAGAGGCTCCACCTAGAGTCTGTCTGCTGCCCATGACTCCATTCTTGTATGACTGAGTTGTAAACACCTATAATGTTTTTTGGAGGTGGAAGGAACTCCACAGAGACACAAGGAAAACACAGAAACTCTACACAGGCATTTGTCAGATGTCAAAATTGAACCTCATAACTTGTATATAAGAGGCAAATACCTTAATTATTATGCCAATTACATCTAAAGCATTTGGGAGTGTTGTCACAAAATGTGAGAGGAATAAGAGACAAATTTGCAGGATGTAAATTAGATAAGCAGGGACAATACTGCTGAGTATAGATTTCTTTTAAAGATTCATGGGCTGAACAGCTTAGGAATAGCAGTTTTAATCTTACTACTGCTTACTGGCTATTTAAGTATACACTGATAGGTGGCACTGATGTTTTATCTGATGAAATTCTAGCTATGGCTAAATAATCTAATCCTTAGTACCACCAGGGGCTACAATATCCTAGACCTGGTCATTACCAACATGGGAAATCGATGCGCCACACCTATGGTCACCCCCTCGTTGGTCAGGTCTGACCAAAAGCTAATCACCCTTGACATCCACATCCCACCCCCACCCCCCCCACCCCCAGTAAGGAAACCTCTATAAAAAACTTCTCCAAAGCCAACTTCATGCTACTCAAGTCACAAGCGACAAACTTCATGACACCCATGCACACAGGAACTGAAAGTTCGACTGCTGAATCCTACACTAAGGCACTGTACGAGCACATCCACTCGTGCATGAATTGTACCATCCCCAATAGAACCAAGATGCTCTCCTCTGAAAAAAGAAAGCCAATCTGGTGGTCCCTTGCCATAAACAAACTTCACAACAAAAGGAAGAAAATGTTGCAGAAAAGAGGAAAATTCCAGGATGCAAAAAACTTCCTTACCAGCCTCAGTAAGAAGCTGAGATCCCTCATAAAATCCTCCAAAGCTAGTTACGAAAATAAAATTGCCAAAAATTCCAAAGACGACCACAAGGCATTCTATAGCTATGTCAAGAATCTAAACGGCAATGCTCAAACTGGCTCTGAGCTACAACAGAATGGCATTAAATATACTGATCCCAAGTATATTGCCAATATCCTGGAAGATCGATTCAGTGCAAACTTCATCCCCCTCACTTCCTAAAGGGCCCATCTCAATACCGAAAGACTGCCAAATACCGGTAATAACGGCCACACGGGTAAAAAACGCACTCTCCAAGGCTAAGAATACAGCATCCATGGTACCAGACGATATCCCAGGCTGTGTACTACATGAACTACAAAATCAACTGGCACCTCACCTAAGTGTCATATTTAATCATAGCCTCACCTCAAGGTTTGTGCCCACTGAATGGTACACAGCTACAATTATCCCACTCCACAAGGGGGGATCCACCTCGAATCCCGGGAACTACCGCCTCATCAGTCTGACGAGCCTGATCTGCAAGGCCATGGAACATATTATCATGGAACTTATAAACAAAGACATTGGCAACCTTCAAACACTGGACCCCACCCAGTTTGGGTTCGTGAAGGGCCGATCTTGTCTCCTGAACCTGATTGACTTCTTCGAATCAGTCTCCAGAGCCGTGGACAAGGGTAAGATGGTCCACACAGCCTATCTGGACCTCGCCAAGGCCTTCGACACCATCCCCCACTCTGGAATCATAGTTAGACTTACTAAGCTGGGCATTAATCCCTACGTCACTCGATGGTTGCCAAATGGCTTACTGACAGAACCCACACTGTAAAAGTAGCTGACTCCAAATCCAGCTCCAGACAAGTGACAAGTGGAGTACCACAAGGTTCAGTCCTGGCACCGCTCTTGTTTGGCATCTACTTCTCTGAAGTACAGGCCAACACTAAGACACTCTGGCTAACAAAGTTCACAGATGACTACAAACTGGGAGCCATTATTGAACCCCCAAATTATGTTGATATTCTACAAAAGCACCTTACAGAAACAGATGCTTGGTGCTAGAGCCATGGGCTCAAGCTCAATGCCAAGAAATGTATAGTTATCCACTTTGGGAAAAAACATGTACCCGTGAATTACCACGTAGGTGGCAGTACACTAAACACCGAAAGTGTGACAAGAGACTTAGGGACACAGGTGGACAGTGGTCTCACCTTCGACAACCACATCGCCACAGCAGTCAGGGAATCCTTCTAAGTGGCACACCTCCCACCATAACAATCAACCTATTCACCTTCACTCAACTTACTAACTCCATTACTAGACCTAACAAAACTAATCCCCCTGGCACCATACTTGACTGGATCCTAGTATCTCATCCTAACAAAGTTATAAAATCTGGTGTCACTCCTAACCCATTAGGAGACCACCTTCCTGCCTTCTCCATTCGAGCTACTCCCACCTCCCCACACTCTCACCACTACATTCATTCTCGTAACCTATCTAACTTTAACCCTACTTCTTTCTCTGACTCCCTTAAGCTAACTAACTGGGACACCCTAAAAACACTACCATTAGATGAAGCCGTTGACTATTTCAATTCAACATTCATAACTGTCCTTAACTCCCTAGCTCCTATAAGAACAAAATGAGTTAAAACAAAAACCACCCCTTGGCTCACCAATGATATAAAAATGATTATGCTACAAAGGGATAAAACCTGGAAAGCGTACCTTAAACACAAACAGCCTGAAATCTTCCTTAAGTATAAGCAGTTGAGAAACCTTGCCAAAAAACAAGTCATTAGAGATAAAAAGTCTTACTACATCAAACTACAAGAAAACAATGCAAGAAATCCCAAACAATTCTGGAATTCTATTAATTCCCTCCTTAGGCCAGGTACAAAAAACAACCCCTGTCCTGATACCAGCAAACTGACCTTGAAATTGCCTCACTATTCAATTCCTTCTTCACGTCTTCTATCGCTGAGCTAAACAAGACTTTCACCAACAATAACCCTCCTCCCCTCCCTGCTCAATCTTCCCTCCCCCCCCTCTTTCGAACTCACACCTGATAAAGAAACTTCTCTATAAAGCCTTGCTCCAATGCCCCTGACAGCATTCCATCCTCCTTCCTAAAAATAGCTTCTGACGCTATTGCTCTACCTATCAGCATCCTAATTAATAGGTCTCTACTTGAATCCTATGTACCTAAACTATGGTGCACTGCTTTCATTCTTCCTTTCTATAAGGGTGGCAAAAATTGTAATGTCTCTAACTTCCGTCCCATAGCCATCCTCTCCCCTATCTCCAAAATCCTTGAAAAATGCATCAACCTGCAGCTCTTGCCATTCCTTACCAAACACCAACTACTTTCTCCTACCTAACACGGCTTCCGACCAGGACACAGTACTAACACCACCCTTCTCTCCTTCTTACACTCTGCCAATTCAGCACATGACTCCGGTAATATAGTATCCTCTGTTCTACTAGACTTATCCAAAGCTTTTGATACCATCTCCCATACCCACCTTCTAAACCATCTCTCTAATCTCAACCTTTGCCAAAAAACTCTTTCCTGGTTCTCCAGCTACCTTTCAAACAGGTCCCAAGCTGTGAAATGGGGCCAAGCCACCTCTACTTTCCTTCCTACCCCTACTGGAGTACCCCAAGGTTCCATACTTGGCCCATTACTATTCAATATCTTTATTAACGACTTCCACAAAGCCATTCCTAACACCAAAATTGTGCAATACGCTGACGATTCCACTTTGATCTGCTGCTCCTCTAACCTAACTGAGCTCCAAGCTCTAACACAAAGTGCCTTCTCAACCACTGAAAACTGGATGCTCCAAAATCATCTCTCTCTAAATGCAAACAAAACTAAGATCCTCCTTTTCTCCCCCTCTAAATCCTCCTCTCTTGATAAAAACTCATTTCAAATTACCAGCCTTAACAACTCCACTATCGAGATCGTACCCTCCACCAAACTTCTTGGTGTTACGATTGATGACCAACTAAAATTTAATACTCATATCCAGCTAAACATCAAAACAACACACATAAAACTTGGCTTACTGTATAGAAACAACCACTTCCTCTCTCCTCCCACCAGACTAACTCTTGCCTCTACCTACCTCCTTCCCTCTCTACTGTATGGTGCTCCTCTGCTCACTAATTTATCATCCACACATACCTCCATATTGGAACAATGTTACAACAAAATCTCCAGATTTGCCACAAATGCCAAATCCTCCTCTCATCACTGCACCTCCCTTCACTCTCTAAACTGGCTTGAACTCCCCAATCAACTTGACTTTCTCCAAATCACGACAGCCCACAAATTATTGTTCCATCCTACTAACTGCCCTGCTCTTTCCAATATTCTACAACCTTATACCCCCCTTAGATCCCTTAGATCTTCTCGCCAAAACCTGATCACCGTACAAAAACCCAAGCACCCAGTAGGTCAGCTTCTCTTATCCTTTACCCTAGCTAAAAAATGGAATGCCCTGCCCTCCACACTAAGGACCTGTAACAACCTTAATAACTTCAAAACCCAACTTCATTCCTACCTCTATCTAAACAGGAAATGCAACTGCACTCTTCAGCTCATACCTCTCAAGCTATCTTCCCCCTTCTCTCCAGGCTAACCTGTTTACCTTCCTAACCTCTTTTAAATATAGATAGTATAGGTAACTAAATATTAAAATCTGGTTTTTATGCTATATGCCTGTTTTTCCTCCTGACCAATATAGAAATTGTTAGTGTTTATTCTTTTTTGTATCAACCTGTTATATGTAATGCAAACTGTCTTTGAATTTTATGTAATTAAACTGTTGTTTCCTGTGGAGCTTTTCTCCCCAGACCTCCACTGAAAATGGGCCCCCAAACCCAGTGGACCTCCCGGTAATCAAACTGGAATAAATAAATAAATAAATGTCTTAATTTATTTAAAATTGTTTATTAGAAAACTTAATTTATCCCTCTGGTTTTCTGCTGAGAATTTGGGTATTAACAGTTTATTACATAGATCAAGTACATGTAACCCCCTTTATATCATATGTTACAGATACTTGAAAAATAAATGTGCAAAATAGATTTTAGACATGTTTTAAAGCAGTCAAATGGTAGGAATTATTGGAATTTGTCCAATATGGATCAAAAATGTTTAAAAGACATTTGTGAGGACAAATGTATGAGAGTAGTGAACCAGATATGGGAGGTGTGTTGGTCATAATGAACAAAGAGGATTATTCTGATTGCACGAATGCTATGTCACTGGAGGACACATACAAGGAAGTGTCCGGAATGAAGTAAACATTGTCTTTTCTAAGACTGCTTTAGAGTTAGAGGAAATGTTGTTACTTGGCCAAATTACTAAAATCGAATTTGAATTTATGTTAAATGATAGACTGGTTATTGCAGGGATCTTCGGTATCCCCAAAATACATAAAAATGAAGATAATTACCCCCTCAGACCAATCGTGGATGGGGCTAGATCAAAAATGTTTTTTATAGTGAAATATCTGGATAATATTTTAAAAGACAGGATGAACAATTTGATGTACATTTGTAAAGATTCACAGTATTTTTTAAGGAAAATGGGGGAGGTGCCTTTTAATGCTGAGGCTGTGTTCCTTACAATCAATGTTCAAAACTTGTACTTGTAATCTCACATTATGTGAGGTTACAATGATTTGAAGAGTGTCTATATAGTTGTACAAAGCTGCCAACAGACAAAACTAAACCTATTATTAGCTTAATGGAATTGGTGTTAAAAAAATAACTATATTTTTCGAGGGACAACTTTTTTGACAAAAAACTGGAGTAGCAATGGGGTTGGCATATGCCTCCATTTTTCATAATTTTGTAATGAGTTACTGGGAACACAATTTCATTATGAATAGTCCATTTAAAAGAGTCCTGGTCCTTCTATATGAGATTTTTAGATTATATATTTTTATGAAATGATTCTCACACGAAGTTACAAGAATTTATTGACTATATTAATAACACAGTTGAATTTTGAAACTTACATATATTAGTGGTAAGGAAAAAAATATATATTTGGATGCTGATTTAAGAAAAGATTATGGTAAACGAAATATTGGCAATTTTACATTACAAAAGTATGCATCCTAAACATCAAACATCAAAAGAAGGCAGTAGTGAAAGGCCAGCTAATGTGGCTGGCAAGAATGTTTTCTGATACTGATGTGTTCAATGATGAATGTGAAATTTTGGTAGGTATGTTCCATAAAAGAGGATATCCATCCGATTTTGTATGGAATATTAAGGAGTAAGTATTATGTAAAAGACTGAGTAGGCTTTATAAGCCCCTCACTGATGCAAGTAGGTATGAGAATGCTGACCAGTTAAACTTGAATGACACTGATCAGTTAAAGCTGGGGGTTCCAAGTAATAATTGTGGTAGATTTAAAAGGTCTTTTATTACTAGTTTTACTATTGATAGTGGGAGTATTTTGAATATTTTGTGTAAGAAATTAACTCTTTTTTGGGGGGGACAGGACCATACTGGAAAAAAAAGCTGGTGAAAAGCCCAGCATAGCATATAGGAAGGCTAAATTTTTTAAGCATTACTTAGCGAATGGTAACACCTCAGGAGGTAGGAAAAATACCTTTATGAAAAACAGGGGTATGCTTAAGTATGGAGTTTGCCCCAATGTGGTTATATAAGTGTGAAAGATTATTTCCAAGTTAGGAATGTAGTTTATGAACTTAAAGGAACGTATTCTTGTAATTATATAATGGCAGTATATCTGGCTCAGTTAAAACACTGTCTGGCATTTTATGTCGGAAAGACTTCCCAGAAACTTAGAGAGCACATGTATGAACATTTATTTGATATTCATAAATGTAAATCTACTACTGTACTTTTTAAGCATGTGGAAAAAGAAAGTATGCATAGTTTTTTTGGGGGGGGTTTTGGTTACAGAACAAGTTCATAGTGATTCCCAGGGTTTTATTATAGAAGAACATTTGGAGAAATGTGAGTTAGAACGGCAGTTAAAATTATGCTATAAGTTACCTGGGACTCAATGAATCTTACTCTATTAATTCTGTCTTGAGATTAAAATATTATAATGGTTGATTGAGTTAATTCAGGGACTAATTACTTGATTATTTTCTTAATTGAAATGTTTTCACTACTGGGGACTTTTTAATTATGTGATTTTTTTGAAACTGTATTTTTAATATAACTTCACAGTGACTTTTATTTTTTTGATAAAGTTCCATTTAAAGGAACAAAAGTGCTAAACAATTTGGAATTAAAATTTTCCTGGATAATAGCCACTGTTAGTTCATTTATTGCAGCACGTTTTTGGTTTTTATTAGCTTGTGATTTTAACGTGCTTGCGCTTCCTGGTTTTAAAGCAGCAAAATTGCCAAAAAGGCATATGCTCTGGCAAAGGTTTGACACTGATGGGAGACAACATGGTAATTTCCAGTAGGCTGCTTGTGAGTACTCTGTGACTGTGTTACAGTAAGCTGTCAAGACTTTTTGGAGTCTAACTAATGGGTCTACAATCCCCATTATGCAGATATTCACTAGAAAAGCTTTAGTTTCCGGAGCTCACATAAATGAATGCAATGATGTTATATGCCAGTAAGTTGTTCAATTAATTCACAGTTTCATTTTTGCTTAGTGAAAGAAGGGTAGCTGACAGAGTAAACATATGGCTACAGGGTTCTGTGCTGGGACCTCTCCTGTTTGGCATCTACTTTTCTGAACTGAAAGCCAATACCAAAGGGCTCGGTTGACTAAGTTTGCAGATGACTGCAAGCTAGGAGCAGTCATTGACTCCCCAAATAACAAAGTCATGCTACAGGAAGGTTTGCCTAAAATAAATAACTGGTGCCAAAATCATGTGTGACGATGTGAGGTATTGCCAGCTATGCCAGGAGAAGTAGGGCAATGGATGTATAACATATGCCAGCATAGCCAGCTGGAGTTTTGTAAAGAATTATATATAATTTGTCTATCAAGCTGATTTGTACAGGTGCTTGAGTTACAAATGTATTTGTAAAGTTGCTTCTGTTAAAAATGTACCAACAGTGGGTCCTACTGGACAGAAAAAGAAATGCACATGTATGTCAGACTGTATTGTAACTATTGGAATTAATATACTATAGCAAAGGCTAACTGGAAGAGAAGAGGTTAATCTCAGTCCAGCTACCTTTGACAAATAGTCTAAAATTAAATTACTTGGAAGGCCATAAAGACTGTATCTTACAGTTCAGATTGGAGCCAGAGACAAAATGTCTGTGAAAATAAAGACTAGGAAACCTGTTGTATTGTCCTTAGCAGCAAACTAATTGCTATCCTGGAAGGCTGGAAGTGATGAAATGGTTTTATGGCTTACAGGTGCTATAACACATCTTAGCAAAGCTCTGTCTGTGTGTACGGTAACACATATTTGTGATATTCTGGTTCAGTTTCTGGTAAAGGGGGGTAGCATGGAAACCAGAAGTCAGATGACCAGATATATGTGATGTCATTCTGTAATTCAGCACTGAAATAATGTTTTAATACTAGATGAGACAAAAGTCTCATAGTAGTAGTCTGTTTTTGAAACCTGACATAAAAAGATTACTCATTCACTCATCTTACCTTGCTTTAGTAAGTAACCAGGGAATAATAATTCTTTAGATCAGTCAGGAAAATACAGTGAGCTTAGTTAAATATTGTTTTTCTGTATCTGTGAGAATCCATTCATCTGTGTTATTTTTAATATTTCCTGTGACTAAACTCTGGTGTTTATTGTAAATAGATATTCAGTATTTTCATGTTCTTTTATTATTTATTATTAAATATATGTAAACTTTTCATTGTGACTGGTCTTTTAGAGAATATTTAACCTTTGAGAGTACTTATATTTATTTTGTGACACTGTAGCGCAGCCGCTCCTGGAAGCCTTGCTGCGTTGATCAAGCACTACCATTTGTATCACTACTAATTTTACTCAGTATAATGGGGCACCCTTGTAAAAGTTTTAGAGTAGCTGGCTTTGGAGTGTCCTGGTAGCATTATCTACCTTATAGTCTGGGCAGAGAGGCATAGTTAGTAAATCTGTGTCAGCCTTTTCCAAGTGTGTGTGTGTGTGTGTGTGTGTGTGTGTGTGTGTGCGTTTGTGTGAAAATCAAGTCTCAAAGAGTGTGTGTGTCAGCTACTTGGAGCAGAGAAACAGAGCACTGGTATTACAGAAATGGTGGTGGAGGACTTGGCCTGTGACACTCAGCTGAGGACTCATCTCTATAACTATGCCAGTGAGGAGTCTTACTGGGAGCCTGGACAGAGAAAGAGGGAAAACACAGTGTGTGCTCTTAAGAGAAATTGTGCTTGGTGCAGAGAGCTGCATTTGGAAATACCGTGTGTATCTATCTTTGTTCCAATTGAAAGCCCCTCACCGGTGTCAGTGATGAGGATTCCAGCTCCTTGATTACTGGTCCAGAGGAAGGACGTCACATCATGGATGAAATTTAAATGCCAAAAAATGCATTACTGTATCATTTGGGAAATCATCTACACAAGGCAACTACCATGTTGACAATACAAACCTAAGAGTTTATACAGTTGCTTGAGATTTGGGACCTTATGTGGACAGTGACCTAACTTTCGACCAACGTGTCTACTGTTGTAAGAAAGTTCTTTTACGTTGCACAGCTTACAAACGAAGGGATTGTGTCTAGGTCTAGGGATGCCATTTCCCCCCATTACTCAGCCCTTATTAGGTCACTCATTGAATACTGTATAATACCCCCTTTGACATGTATCTGTCCAGACGTATGCAACAGCTGGAATGGCCACAGAGACACCTCACTAAAAGGATACAAGGCCTAAACATGTCCTATGTGGACAAACTCAAAGCCCTGTAATTCAGTATCCTACTGACTACTAATAGATGACCTGTGACTGGCATACAAGGCATCCTCCGACCCATTACTTATGGATTTACTGCACATCAGCAATTCAAATGGCATCAGAAATACTCAATCTAGGGATCTAAACCTCTTCTGCAACATCAAAAGAAAAGATTGAAGGGACACGTATATCTTTCAGGGGAAACAGCTGCTGTGGAACAGACTCCGCAGGTACATAAAACAAAGCTCATCCTGTCCATTTTCAAGTGCAAATTCGATCTATGGATGGGAAACAGAAAATTTATGCAAGGACTGCCCCTTGTACAGCTAATGGACAGAGGCAGCTCCAAAATGTTTGATCCCATGCATGGGTTTTCTCAAATTATCTATGGTATGATCCATTTATTCTTACTTGTGATAATATGAATTATCTACCATGACACGGGTGAGGCCAATCTATAACCAAATGGGATAGGTTATTTTGAGAACAAAAAGGGAAACTGGCTAGGCTTAAAATGACGTGCAATGGCAACTAGCCTGATACTAACCTATAAGCATATAGAGGGAAAATCTACCATGGGAATGTAAGGCTAGGTTTCTTAAGATTCTTACAGATCAATAGCCTAGTAAGTACCTATGGGTCTGTGAACCCATGAGATAGGCTAATTACTTGGGGGGGTGGAGTTTAATGGTATTGTGAAATGTTGATAAGCTAAAATGTATGGTGCTAGTGAACCATATGCAAGGAGCTAAAAGTGGCTTTCAGGGTGATTAACAGAATAAATTTTTGAGAGATGAAGGACTAGAGAGAAGTCAGAGATTGACTCTACTTTCCTTGTGGACTGGGTCAGGGAAGAAGTAGGTTAGACTATATGCTGGCAGATAAACAGCATATCAAAGACATCAAAGTACTGAGATTTTTGAAAAGAAATATCAGATTTATGCTCCAGTACTGAGGATAACGTATGATTTTTAAAGTCAAATAGTTGAGGTGGAGGATTAACAGAGCTGATGGTCAGACAGAGTTGTGACTGACTGCAGGCAAAGTCAAGAAATTCTCTGACAAAATCCTCTTGAGCCAAGAGATGATACGAAAATTATAGAGGTGTTTGCCTTAGAAATATGCCATGAAACACTCAGGTAAGAAAGAAAGCTACTACTACAACAGTCGGAAAGAATTCTCAGCTTAAGGGGGTATAAGTTAGAGAAATGATAAAAGGTAAAGACACTGCAGGTCTTGGTGATGCTTGCTGGACAGAGGAGATAAGAGACTGTTCTATTTTCTGAGTACAATAGATTTCTGTAAAAGGTGAGGCCACAGCCAAGGGAACCAAAATTATCTAGGTAAAGACAGGGCTATGAGGACTGCCTTGGCCTTGGGAATCTTTGCTTTCTCTAGGAATTTCATTTTGAGTGAAAATGGGGTGGGGGAGGCATAAAGAAGAACCGGAGACCACTGCTAGACCAGGGTCCCAGGGCACCTCTCTATAGTGGGATTAGGGAAACATAGCTGCTCCATTTGATGATAGGTGGGGATGTAATTTAGTCCCCACCAATGGAAAATGATGTCTGATGTTGATTGACTTAGGTTCATAGGTGTGTACTAGGCTAATAGCCCTGGAGCCTTTACAAACCTAGCCCACAGGACTACCCTGATATCGTGCCATCCAACCTTAGTTCCCAGTGCCTCTGTCAAGGAGAGCCACTGGAGTGATATTTTCTATTTACCATCCACTCATCAAGGTTTCTCTTGAAGAGTGCCAGTGAGGTGCTCTGTTTGACATGTATGGGAAGTCTATTCCATAGCAAGGGCAGTCTCTGGGTTATGAACCTGTCCCTCCAGCATGTTCTGTTGATTGTGGTAATGAGGATGAGGTCACTGGAGGCTGTGGTGCAGAGGGATTGGGATTTCTTTAGATGTAGCATTTCTAACAGAGCTGGATCAGACATGACTTTGTATGTCAAGCAGAGAACGCCTCTAAGTAGGCGATATGAGACAGAGAATAGGTTCATAGGTTTATACTAGGCTATCTGCCCTAAGGCATTTATAAGCCTAGCTCTATTTTTTTACGCCTTACACCTATGCCCTAAGGCATTTATAAGCCTAGCCCAAATTTTTGTGGCTTACGCCACCCCTTATATGAAAAAATACTGTGCCCATTAGTTTGTTGTGCCTCTGTCCAGCAGTGACACAGAGATGATTCCCGGTAAACTCTACGATCCCCATCCACAGGTCAAGATTTCTCTTGAACAGAGTCAGCGAGGTGCTCTGCCTCACATGGACTGGGATTTTATTCCACAGCATAGTGGTTTTGGTGGATTTGGATTTTGAGGTGGAGCATTTTGGATTTTTGAGGTGGAGCATGTCCATTTTTTAATTGGACATGGCCTTGTAACTGAATAGAGCTGGAGTTTCTTCAATCTTTTGGTTTGGAACTTTTGGGGTCTCTCCAATTGTTGGAGTTTTTGAGTCTGTCCATATAGGACAAGTGTTTAAGGCCCTCTTTGTGAGGTATTTTTGCAGCCTCTCCAGTTGTTGCAGGTGCCTAGTGAGGTACATGCCAAATGGGGCACTGTACTCGATAAATGGCCTAACGAGGGACGCGTAGAGGAAGACAATGACCTCTTACCTCCTGGATGCAAAACCCTTAGTAATGAGATGTGCCACATAGAAGGACTTTCTGACCACAGTGGCAATGTGGTGGTCAAAAGAGAGGCTGCTGTCAACATGTGTTCCCATATCTCTTATAACACCTTCTGTGTTCCGTGGATTACCACTGATGTGGTAATTCATGGGAACTGGGTTTTTACCAAAGGGGATGACAGCACATTTTTTGGCCTTTCTGTAGGATGTCAACATCACTTGGGGAGTTAATAATAGCTCCCTACTTTCAATCATCTGCGAACTTTGTCAACCAGAGACCCTTTGTGTTGGCCTGGGCATCAGAGAAGTAGATACCAAACAGGAGAGGACCCAGGACCGAACCCTGTGGGACTTCACTGGTAACTGGTCGGCAGTCTGACTTGCAGTCTGCCACTTTCACACTGTAGGTTCTATTTGTGAGCCAGTTTGCAACCCACCTAGTGATATAGGAGTTGATGCCTAGCTTAGTGAGTTTTTCTAGGATTCCTGAATGAGGAATGGTATCAAACGCCTTGGCCAGATCAAGGTAGGCTGTATGAACCACCTTGCCTTTATCCACAGCTCTGGTGACTCACTCAAAGAAGTCGATCAAGTTGATAAAGCATGATCTACCCTTCACAAAACCAAACTGTGTGGGATCCAGAGTTTGGAGATTCCCTACATCTTTGTTTATTAGATCCCTGATGATGCGTTCCATAGCTTTGCATATCAAACTCGTCAGGCTAATGGGGCGATAGTTCCCAGGGTCTGTAGTCACTCCTCCTTTGTGGAGAGGGATGACTGTAGCAGTACACCATTAAGTAGGGACATAGCCTGAGGTGAGGCTGTGATTGAACAGGGCACACAGGTGAGGTGCCAGTTCACTGTGTAGTTCATGGAGAACACAGACAGGGGTATTGTCAGGTCCCATGGAAGCTGTATTCTTGGCCTTGAACAGAGCTGTTTTAACCTGTGCAGCAGTAATACTAGGTGCCTGGCAATCTACTGGTATTGTGATTGGTCCTCTGAGGGGGGCAAGAGGGGTAAAGTTGGCACTGAATCTGTTGGCCAGTATATTGGCAATATCTGTTGGCTCGGTATAGGAGGTACCATTGTGCAGTAGCTAAGAGCAAATCTGGGTATTGCCATGGAGAATCTTTACATAACTATAGAAGGCCTTGTGGTTGTCTTTACTATCTGCTGCAATTCTGTTTTCATAGCTAACTTTAGAGGATTTGATGAGGGATCTCAACTTTTTGTTGAGAATGATAAGGGAGTTTTTCCAGTGCTGGGACTTCACCTTATTCTGCATCAGTTTCCTCCATCTGTTGTAGAGTTTGTTTATGGCAGGGGACCACCAGATTGGCTTCCTTTTTTTTGGAGGAGAGCGTCTTGGTTCTGTTGGGTATGGCGAGGTCCATGCATTTGTTTAAGTGTTTGTACAGTGCATTGGTGTATGATCTGGCGGTCATGCAACTATTCTCCATTTGCATGGGTGCCATGAAATTAGCCACCTCTGTTTTTAGAAGCCCAAAGTTAGCTTTGGAGAAGTTTTTCATGGTGGTTACCTTTATGGAGGGGGGGGAGGGAGGATGAAGAGAGGCCTGGTTATATTCTATTCTCCATTTGCATGGGTGCCATGAAATTAGCCACCTCTGTTTTTAGAAGTCCAAAGTTAGCTTTGGAGAAGTTTTTCATGGTGGTTACCTTTGTGGGAGAGGATGGGAGGGATGTAGATTTCCAGGGTGATTAGTTTGTGGTCAGATCTAACCAGGGAGGTGTTAACTATTGGTGTAGTGCAACGGTTGCCCATGTTAGTAATGACCAGGTCAAGGATGTTGCTATCTCTAGTGGATATGGTAGAGCTAGTCCAGGGCATATGAATTAATGAATTCCAGGAAATGTTGGGCAAGTGTATTGGTACATGAGTAGTTTCCCAGTTAATGGAGGGGTAGTTGAAGTCGCCCAGTATGAGAGTATTAGGTTGGACCCTAATATTCTCCAATGTGCTTAGGAACGTGGAGTGCGAGTCTTGGGACATAGTTTCATATTTTTGCACTAGGCTAGCTCCCTTTGTGGGCCATTTTAAGCTTAGCCAATTACCCCATGTGAGAATCAAACCCTGCACCTTGTGTCTGTAAGGTAAACACCTTAATCATTATGCCAACCTCCCACAAAATGGAAAAATGGCTTTGGTGAGGCTCAAACTGTGAATGACTACGTGCAAGGCATACGCTCTAACCACTACACTATTGCACTTATCATTGTTGGGGACCTATAGCAGGCTAAGACCTGAATCACTGTCTTACCCCATGTTAGCTGCACCTGAAGTATCCCTGATGCATTATGTTGGGCTACCAGTTTGGAGGTGTGTGCATCCTTTATGAATATGGAAACATTACCGCCTTTGGAGCTTCGGTCCAAGTTCTGGGGCCGAAAGGTGTGGAATGAGTTATAGCCTGGTAGTGCAGGGGTGCATTCTGCTGCCTTGAACCAGGTCTCTGTTACAGCACAAATGTTGATGTTCTCCATTTTAAGGAGTGCGTCGAGTGAGTGCATTTTCAGATTTAGAATTCTAGCATTGAACAGCATGTCCCTCAGACTGCATTTGCTTGTAGCTGTTAGGGTGGTAATTTGGTCTTTGGAACACTGCCTAAAAAGGCACTATAGGCATGGCAAGAGCCTTGGCCAGTATCCGGAAGCCCAGGAGTGACAGATGCAGGCCATCTCTGGCAAAGCATCGAGGTTTGTTAATCATATAATCCCAGGCAGACAGATAATGGATCCCCCTAGAATGACATCAGAAACTTAGCCAATTGTTGAAATCGATCATTTTCTGCTTGTACTGTGGTATCATTTGGGTGATGGTAGGATGCTGCTCAGGGCCTGGGTCATACCCGCCTGGGCTACATAATCTGAGAGCTCCTCCATGTCTCTTTTCATGTAGTTCATGGAGGTATGTCTCAGGTCTTTCACACCCATATGTACAATGACAGAGTCACATTTGTACCTGTTGTTGAGGGACCTGAGTGCGTGCGTTATGTGGCAGATCCTGACACCTGACAGGCAGCTGACTGTTACTTTCTCCTTATTCAACCTAGTAAGTGGGACATCAGTGTGCCTCACTATCGAGTCACCTATGACTAGTGTGTTGGGCATGCTGTTCTGCCTTAGGGGCTTTGGTTGAGTGGCACACTGTTTAGGACAGTTATGTGTCTCTTGTTTAGTGTTGTGTTGTGGTGGTCAAGTGCATTTCTGCCTTGGAGGTGTCTGCTGTTTGGGTAGATTTTTAATGAGAGCCTCTGCATAGGTGGGTGTGTGGTTTGTGTTTTTATATGAAGGCAGTGCTGGTGTGTGTCCTGGAGGGTTATGTGTTCCATGTGGTGTGGTGTGGTGCAAGTGTGGACCTTCTCCTCTTGACTAGCTATTCCGGTCTTGGCTGGAGAGTGCGTGGCTTCCAATTTGGATATATAAGTGGATCTCTTGCAAGTCAGAGTGTTGGGAAGTAAGAGGAGAGGATTGTCGGTGTACACGAGACAGTTGCTACATTGCCTCATGATGTCCAGGTTCACCAGATTAATAGGAGAAAGCACAGGGAACTGACCTTTAGACATGCCTGGATGGGTGGGTATTAATAATAAGTACTGGATCTGTTTCCTTGTAGAATGTTTAGTGCTGGTAGCACTTGTGTGCTACAATAATTGCTACAAGAAGTCTGGTAAAGTGCTAGACTGAAAAGCTAGTAAAAGTGCAGGAGAGGAGAGAACTAGCAGGTCTAAGGGAAAAATTGAAGAGCAGACTTTGGCACCACTCAGAAGCTACAAACAGTCCTGGATACAGCAAATCTGTATCTGGACTAGACTAGTTACAGGAAAGGTGGGATAAGTGCAAATGCAGGCTTTTGGACCAGGAAGTTGAAAGAGATGGAAAAACTTCCCAAACGGCCAATAAACTACAATTTCTGGGCCAGAAACCACTCCTCTTGTGGTTGGCAGGCTATCTGGTGCTTATCACTCCCATGATAAGCTAAAAGGCTTCCCTCCAACACAGAAAGGCTTGGGGGTCTCAGAAGCTTACAAACAGTCCTGGATACAGCAAATCTGTATCTGGACTGCACTAGTTACAGGAAAGGTGGGATAAATGCAAACACAGGCTTTTGGACCAGGAAGTTGAAAGAGATGGAAAACTGCCCAAACGGCCAATAAATTACAATTTCTGGGCCAGAAATCACTCCTCTTGTGGTAGATAGGCTACCTAGTGCTTACCACTCCCAATGACAAGCTAGAAGGCTTCCTTCTGACACAGAAAGGCTTGGGAGGGTCTCAGAAGCTTACAAACAGTCCTGGATACAGCAAATCTGTATCTGGACTAGACTAGTTACAGGAAAGGTGGGAAACGAGCGCAAACGTAGGCTTCTAAACCAGAAAGTTGAAAGAGATGGAAAAACTGCCCAAATGGCCAATAAACTACAATTTCTGGGCCAGAAACCACTTTTGTGGTAGATAGGCTACCTAGTGCTTACCACGCCCACTGATAAGCTAGAAGGCTTCCCTCCAACACATAAAGGCTTGGGGGGCTCAGAAGCATGCAAACAGTCCTGGATACAGCAAATCTGTACCTGGACTAGCCTAAGTTACGGGAAAGGCAGGAAACAAGCTTAGAATTTTTTTTACACTAGACAGCACTAAAAACAATTTAAGTGCAGTGCAAGCTACCACACTTGAGTGTGTAGTAATAATAAACCAAATAAAGTTTAAATAAATGCAATTTATTCAAACTGTATTCTGAGCTGAATTCAATTTTTGTTTTATTCAACTCTGAACAGTTAAAAATTGCCAAAATTATACTTATCAGCTGAGAAGCACACCCAGTCATAACACAAGGAGATTCTAGCAAAGTTTTTTTTTTTTTTTTTTTGTAAAGTGACTTGGGAGACAACTCTTTTAAGGTTTCAGCTAGCAACTACTGAGCTTGACAGCTAGACAGCTGGCTAATCTGGAAAATGGAGTACAGCGATAAAGTGGAGTGTTGACAAGGCCTGTACCCATAACCTCACTGTCTCTTCACAGAGGGAGCAGGAGTGAGACAATTCATGTTGTCAGAATGGATGACAAATACAAACTGAGGAAGGGGAGTCCTATACAGCATGTAATGTTAACATGACTGTTCTCATCTCTAAGACACTGATGTGCAATGAGGCTTCTTATTGTGACCATGTCCATAGGGCCACAGACAATGTTGATGGCAAATTTTTGATAACTAAATCAGAAAGGATATTGGGGCCAAATAATGATGCCAATAGACCCTGAGCATCCACTGAAGTACCCTCATTCCATACCCCGGAAAGGGAAAGAAGAAAATCATCTTAGCCATTAAGCCCAATGCCTTAAGACACAGTGGCTGTCAGCCTGAAGACAAGAAAAGAGTACAGATGGTTGAGTGAATAATGGCAATTCTGTATGGAAGTAGACTGACTACACAGGTTGTCATGTCTGGGTTGTAAATGATAAATTTCTGTGTTTGTGATGGTGATTTTGCATTGTTCACTGAGATCACCCAAGACTGTGAATAGTTGTTTTTATTAATGACTCTGTTGAGGTGATTGCAAGGAGCCAGTCATCTAGATAAGGGAAGACTAGTATGTCCCTCAGTCAGAGATACACTGGCCATAGCTGCCATGCATATGATAAACACTATGGGGACTGTGGTGAGGCCAAATAGACAGCCTCAGAACTAAGTGAATGGCTGCAACCCTGCAGTGCAGGAATCTCCAGAACTTCCTGGCTATCTTGATGTAAAAACAGGCATTCTGATCAACAGCACATCTATTCCCCATCCTGTAATCATGGCAGAATCAAATGTCCTGTGAGCACCCGAAAGGTTAAGCCAAAAGAATTTGTCCCCATCTACTTTAAAAGTGCTTCATCAAATCTAGTAAACTACCTGTGTATTGTTAGCACTACTGCCATCTCTACTGACATTAACATGCAGCCTATTGTTGTTAACAGGGTAAGCTAAATTCTTATTGTATTGTTTTACATTCCTAGCTAACTTCTTATTTTAAAATCCAAGGTAGAGCGCTGTTTTAAACGTAAAAAGATTTATTATCAACTTGAACGCTTTTCGTCACCAGTAATATGGTAACTTCATCAGAAATGAACACCAAGTAAATACAATGGTTTAAAATACAAAAACCAAGTCAACACATGTTAAAAACCAACCAATCAACAGGATGTTTCATTTAAAGAAATAACCCATTTTAGAAACTGTGTATCCCATAGTGACAATACACTACTCAATAAACCCACTCAAGTACCTGGGATTTAAAAATAATAATAAAGTATTAATAAAGTAGATAAGCAAAGACACTACCAGAAGTATACTGTCTGTCTATAAAGTATTTTTATATATATAAAAATATATGTAAAAACAGCTTGTTGTAATAGATATAAAAATATATAATATATGTAAACTTTTAATTCGTGAAATCTTTCACCTAGTTAAACTCTTTTAATTTTAACAGACAAGAAATGTTGCAAGCCTCATTTAAACCTGGGTACGAAAAGGCATTTAACAACAATTGCCATTCTAGCTCACGTTCTTCCAATAGTAACGCTAAAGGACCACCTCTAATGTCAGGTAAAACCTGATCAATAGCCTTAAAGCAAAACTTGTGCCCACCACACAAGTGGGAGTGCTTAGCCAGTGCATTCTCACATTTATTTTTATCTATGGCATATACATGCTCATAGATTCTCTCCCGAAACTTGCGGTCTGTTTTACCTACGTAAAATGCCGGACACTTGTTACACATGGCAATGTATATCACTGCCTTGGACTCACAGTTAAATTTATAGTTAAGATTGAATTTCCTGTTATTACCAATAGAAAAAGAATTACCTGTCTTAATGTGCCTACACATCTTGCACGCCCCACAGGTATACATACCTACATGTCTCCCACTGAACGTAGACGTTCTACGCTCAAGGAGGTTTTTCAAGTTGGACCCTCTTCTATACACTATTTTAGGCAGATTACCCAACTTATCAAATAAAGTATTCTCTCTACTAATGAAGGTCCAGTTCTTATATAAAATGGAACTAACCTTTGCGCTATTATTACTGTATGTCTTAATAAAGCTCACGTTGTAATTCACTTGTTGGTCAACACTAATGTTTGTAATTTGATCAGTACCCAAATTTACAATATTAGTGTAACTGTTATTAAAATGTGGGTCAACTTTTTTATTGGAATAGTGGTCAATGTCAGTGGCCACACTGGACTCATATTGGCAATGAGTCAAATCGTTTCTCTTATAAAGGAGAGGTCTAAAGTGGCCGTTATAACGTTTACATTGGATTTCTTCTATTAAAGGGTGAATCAAATTTGTTGGATAACCACGTTTTTGAAACATACTGCTCAAAAAATGACATTCTTCTAGAAAGTCATTATTGAGCGAAATCATCCTAGCAGCCCTGATAAGTTGGCTCTTCACAATAGATCTTTTTTGTGTAAATGGGTGACAGCTCGTGAAGTGCAAAAATGAGTTGCAATACGTGGCTTTCCTGAAGATTTTTGAAATCAATCTTTTATTTACCAAGTCCTTAGTCAACTTGATATCCAAGTAATCTATAGTGTCATTACTATAGTTATATGTAAATTTGAAAAAAACAGTTGTAGTGTTCAAGTAATCAACAAATGTATGAGCTTGTACCTCATCACCTCTAAATACAGATATAAATATGACCATAGTAGAGTCTTTTCCAGCACTGACCAACTGCTTGATAGCCTCAGGAGCAACAAAATTAAGAAAATCAATCGAGACCGTCTAGCTTATACTAACGGCACAGCGTATCCAAGGCCACAGATGACACAAGTTTGGCAGTCTAATTCTTTCAACAACCTTACTTCTAACGGTAATGCTAACGACCTTGCCATTGAAGAAGGTTGTGAGGACACCAATGATGATAATCCTGTCAGACGCAGTGAACGGATTCGCTCATATAGTACTGTTACCAGTAACTAACAAAATTGCCAATCTTCTAATAAACAAAATAACCAGAAGGATCAAAATTTTCAGGACAAAAACCTAAGTACTACTTCGAGAAGACAAACTTACCAAAATCAAAAAAACAAAACACGGAGCAACTGGCGCAAGCGATAGTACAAGAAGAGTCAGTAAATACAACTGGGCTTAACATCTTGAACAATACCACCGGTGATTTTAACATTTACAACTACTCTTCTATTACTATTGACCCTGTTTTGATTGACTTGCTAGCCAAGGGTAACACTTTTGTTCCCACTAGGAACATGAACATTGCAAAAACAATCATTGATTTAAAGTGTTTTGTTAGGAAGTTAAATTTAACTCGCTTATTGGGGAATTCTATGAATATACATAGGCCATTTAAGATAGCGAGCACTTTCAACCCTCCTCTCCACCCAGTACTTAGTGTCTTTGAAAATGTGTGTGAACTTGACATCAGACATATGGCACAATTGTATTCACCTATTAGTGGTAGAATGCCCAGGAAAAATAATGTCAGTCAGGAACAAGCGCAAGCCTTGAAACTTTTAAGTTCCTC
Source organism: Protopterus annectens (assembly GCF_019279795.1). Taxonomy (NCBI): domain Eukaryota; kingdom Metazoa; phylum Chordata; order Ceratodontiformes; family Protopteridae; genus Protopterus; species Protopterus annectens. The sequence goes on from NC_056726.1 coordinate 1,048,925,617, forward strand.
ACAGGTGAGAGTAGTTAAACCGGATAAAGGTGGAGGGTTGGCAGTTTTTGACATTACTGATTACAACAACAAAATGAAGGAGGTCTTGAAAAGTAATACTTATTTAAAAACATTGTTAAATGAGATGAATACAGCCTACAGCCGTATCAGGGGGTACCTCAATGATTTGTTTACTGAGGCTAAAATTGACCTTGAAACCTACAATTACATGTCTATTTCATTTCCAAAAACACCAGTAATGTTTGGCATCCCTAAGGTGCACAAAGACATGTTAAATCCACCTATGAGGCCTCTCATTGATGGAAGGGCCTCTTTAACTTATCTATGTGCAAAGGTTGTTGATGCCATACTACAAAAATATTTGAAATCCGAGACACAAGTGTGTGAGGACTCCTGGTCTTTCTTACAAAACCTTAATGCGTTAGAATTTAGTGAGGAAAACAACTTTCTAACCACCGACATGGTCGACCTCTACACCTCTATTCCCCACTTGGAGGCAGTTAAGTGGGTTAGTTTAATGCTGAAAGATAAGAATGCTCCATTTATAGAAATTAGTCTAGTTGAAGAACTAATTGATATTATTCTTACAAACAGTTTTTTTATCTTTGATGGGGACTTCTATCTCCAAAGGCAAGGCGTTGCTATGGGTTCGCCTTGTGGTGCCAGTTTGGTCAATTTAGTTACGGCCTACTGGGAGAGGACATTTATTTTTAATATACCTGAACACAATGCGAACCTAGTATACTACACTCGGTTTTTAGACAATATTTTTATCGTTTTTAGAGGTGACGAAGTACAAGCTCATACATTTGTTGATTACTTGAACACCACAACTGTTTTTTTCAAATTTACATATAACTATAGTAATGACACTATAGATTACTTGAATATCAAGTTGACTAAGGACTTGGTAAATAAAAGACTGATTTCAAAAATCTCCAGGAAAGCCACGTATTGCAACTCATTTTTACACTTCACGAGTGGTCACCCATTTGAACAAAAAAGATCTATTGTGAAGAGCCAACTTATCAGGGCTGCTACGATGATTTTGCTCGATAATGACTTTCTAGAAGAATGTCATTTTTTGAGCAGTGTGTTTCAAAAACGTGGTTATCCAACAAATTTGATTCACCCTTTAATAGAAGAAATCCAGTGTAAATGTTATAATGGCCACTTTAGACCTCTCCTTTATAAGAGAGACGATTTGACTCATTACCAACATGAGTCCAGTGTGGCCACTAACATTGACCACTATTCCAATAACAAAGTTGACCCACACTTTAATAACAGTTACACTAATATTGTAAATTTGGGTCCTGATCAAATTACAAACATTAGTGTTGACCAACAAGTAAATTACAACGTGAGCTTTATTACGATGTACAGTAATGATAGTGCAAGGGTTAGTTCCATTTTATATAAGAACTGGACCTTCATTAGTAGAGAGAATTCTTTATTTGATAAGTTGGGTAATCTGCCTAAAATAGTGTATAGAAGAGGGTCCAACTTGAAAAACCTCCTTGAGCGTAGAACTTCTACATTCAGTGGGAGACATGTAGGTATGTATACCTGTGTGGCGTGCAAGATGTGTAGGCACATTAAGACAGGTAATTCTTTTTCTATTGGTAATAACAGGAAATTCAGTCTTAACTATAAACTTAACTGTGAGTCCAAGGCAGTGATATACATTGCCATGTGAAACAACAGTCTGGTGTTTTACGTAGGTAAAACGGACCGCAAGTTTTGGGAGAGAATCTATGAGCATGTACATGCCATAGATAAAAATAAATGTGAGAATGCACTAGCTAAGCACTCCCACTTGTGTGGTGGGCACAAGTTTTGCTTTAAGGCTATTGATCAGGTTTTACCTGACATTAGAGGTGGTCCTTCAGCGTTTCTACTGGAAGAACGTGAGCTAGAATGGCAATTGTTGTTAAATGCCTTTTCGTACCCAGGTTTAAATGAGGCTTGCAACATTTCTTGTCTGTTAAAATTAAAGAGTTTAACTAGGTGAAAGATTTCACGAGTTAAAAGTTTACATATATTATATATTTTTATATCTATTACAACAAGCTGGTTTTTACATATATTTATATATATATATATATATATATATATATATATATATAAATACTTTATAGACAGACAATATACTTGTAGTAGTGTCTTTGCTTATCTACTTTATTAATACTTTATTATTATTTTTAAATCCCAGGTACCTGAGTGGGTTTTATTGAGTAGTGTATTGTTACTATGGGATATACAGTTTCTAAAATGGGTTATAGGTTCATAGTTCATAGGTTCATAGTTTAGTACTAAGCTAACTGCTCTTGCGAGCCATTTTAAGCCTAGCCAATTATTCCTTGTGAGACTCAAACCCTGCACCTTTTGTTTGTAAGGCAAACACCTTAGCCATTAAGCCATCCTCCCAACCCCCTTTCTTTAAATGAAACATCCCGTTGATTGGTTGGTTTTTAACATGTGTTGACTTGGTTTTTGTATTTTAAACCATTGAATTTACTTGGTGTTAATTTCTGATGAAGTTACCATATTACTGGTGATGAAAAGCGTTCAAGTTGATAATAAATCTTTTTTACATTTAAAACTGCGCTCTACCTTGGATTTTAGGACCTGCTTATTACCAGTTTGTCTCCTGTTGTTTTTGTTTTTATCCAGCTCATTTGTTAACTTCTTATTTTATTTATTTATTTTTTTTGAGTCAACACTACACCGCAATGCTTGTCAATCCTAGGGATTGACCAGTGACTGGTAGGGGAGGACCAGTGATGACATGAGAGGGAAAGGAGAAAATAAATCTCAGGATAACTTTAATACAGATATTTCTGACCCTTTAGAATCCCCCTTACCAACATTGAGAAAAATTAGCAAATTGGTCACATAAGGGAACCTGCTAAGCTGTAAGCACTACAGCAATATCACTGTAAAGTATGTCAGTAATGAAGCTGATTATTTTTAATTATTCTTAATGTGCTTTTAAACTTTATAATATTTGAATTTTATTTCATATATGAACTGTACAGGCTCTTAAAATTATTATTTACTTGTGTTTTTGAAACTTTTTATGCAACTTTGCTGAACTTTCTGTTACTTTAAAAGTCAGGCACGATGGATTGTTTGCTTTATAAAAAGAAGTAGGTCTTCGTTTAATTATTTATTTATTTATATTGTTGGTTCTATGTAGTCCTTTTAAAATAGATTGGATGAAAGCTTTTGGCTTAACCTTTCAGTATTTATTAAACTTTGTTTTTAATTACCTCCTAGATCCGCCCATGTTACTTCTGTGCATCTTATTTTGCTGGTTACAGGTGGGAAAGGCTGAAACAGTTAATTATCTAACAATATACTCACTGAAGCCGTTACTATCATGAGATTCCTCTTGCTGTATTCCTTCTTCTTCTGTATTTCCAGAGGGAACTTCCATGTCTCTGCCAATTAGTAACCACAGGTGCTCCACTGGGATGTTATATCCTGCACAATAAAATCAGCAGATAATGTGATGATGCATATCATTCTGGAAGTTTCTACAATATACCTACCTTTTTCACAAAAGTCCAAAACAAGTAAAAATCCGCCTAACAGGCAAAATTGGAAAAAGAAGTAAAAAATGCTTTAATACAAGAAAAAAACAATGGTCCAGAACCGTCAGTTTATTATATTATGAAACATAAGAATGTTTCTCTTTTAATAGTGGTTTTAAACTGTTAGTGACACCATAGCCAGCCTTAGGCATAGGCCAACTAGGCGGCCACCTAGGGCACTGCTCTAGTAGTAGCTTTCCTTTTTCAGTATTAATTTAGGTAGTCCAGGGGTAGGGGGGGGTGGTGGTGTGGTGGGGGGGCGTGGAGCCCCCCTTGCCCTAGTTGATCAGTTGATCTCTGAGTGACACCAGGACTAAATGTCACTAATAGTTTAAAACCACTATTAAAAGAGAAACATTCTTATGTGACCTAATATCAAATAGATGTTATGTGCAATGGTACAGCTTGTTGAGCATACAAGATTTAAAATTTTATGTTTATCATGTGATGACTTATGTTGTTTTTATTGGCTGGTTTATGATATATATTGATGCATTACAGCTTGTCTGTTCTTAGATTTCACTGAAGAAGAGTTTGCTGACTCGAAAGCTTTATTTTATAATAAACTGATGGTTTTGGACCATTGTTTTTTCTTGTTTTTTAAGTAGCAGATAATGACAACTTGTATCAAAAGATAGCAATATTCCATCAAAACACATGAAATAAAGCCACACCTCTGGATGCAGCCTTCTGAAATGCATTAATATAGACCGTATTTAAACTGCCGTATTTTCAACCATTTTCTTGGTCATGCCAAATTCCTCTTCTATGCCTCCTTGAATATAAGCAATCTTATAAATCTTCCATTATCTAAAAAACATACAATGTCTTCCAGGCCTTCTACTTGATTCCCATATAAAAGGAATAAAAAAAGATCTACCTCACACTTGACACATGCAGTGTCCCACTATTAAAGCAGAATTTTTTTAACTTACCTTAAGCAGTGGACCTTTGAGGTTATGCATGCTCATCAGGTTCTCTACCAGATGGACCTGTGCCAGCAGATATTAAGACTACTAGCCACCTGACCAACTTTTGCTAACACATGCCCATATGTACTACCTCATGGAGATATCATTGCTAACAACATCAGTATAAATGAGCAGTTATAACATCCTTCCTCCTATTCCCACCGAATGCATAACCTGCAGCAGATACCTATTTGGCAACTACCTATGTTAGTACTTTTGAAGACAGGCCTTCACACTAATGTACCATTACAAATCTAAAGAAAGAAATCCTGGGGTTAGCCATTGAGCAACTTGCATTACACATCTCAAAGATTTAATGTCCTGGGGTACCTCAAACATCTTGCTTCAAGGTGCTCTATCAACGTGAGCCTATGTGAGCAGATCTGCAAGTCAGGAGTAGATAAATACCATGTGTGTGTGTGTGTGTGTGTGTGTGTGTGTGTGTGTGTGTGTGTGTGTGTGTGTGTGTGTGTGTGTGTGTGTGTGTGTGTGTGTGTGTGTGTGTGTGTGTGTGTGTGTGTGTGTGTGTGTGTGTGTGTGTGTGTGTGTGTGTGTGTGTGTGTGTGTGTGTGTGTGTGTGTGTGGGGGTGCCTTACGCATAACAACTTAAAATTCCTTTCTGGGAAGCCCTACTGAAGGACAGTCTGACCAAGAATCTGTGTCTAGCTCACAGTTGTTTGTGAGTATGTGAAACAATAACCATACTGTAGACTAAGTAATAACACTGATAGGGAAACATTATAGGAAACCTCTCTTCTGCTGTGGTTCTTTGAAGGTATATGAATGATTTTAACTTGTTTTTTTTTCATACTAGACTGTAATATTCCTGGCTCATTATTTGAAATACACCACTTGTTTTTTTTTTTGTCTTCTTTATCTCTGGAAATGGGTGAAAGTAAAGGATTCTTTCTAAAGGTTTTTGTTCTAGCCTAATAATAACAAAACTATTTCAGATTTCCCCAGTATGTGATTTTTTTTTTTTTGGTAGTCATCAAGCAGAAAATGTTGTGAGTGAATACACACTTCTTTTGGGGTAAGTCTCAGATGTGTTCTTTAGGACACTGTCCTTAAGGAAAGTCAAAGTGTCTTCTGAAGGCATGACAGCCTGAGACTCTGACATGTGTCAAACTGATGTGACTGCCTTACAAAAAAATAAAAACTTTTTTCCTAAATTAATCTTAACTGAACACGGGGTGCTGTTTAAAATGGGAACGAGGAATTATGCTATGATGATGTGCCAAAGATATATAAATAAATGCTTGGTTAAAAGGCCAGGAATGGAGACAGACGTCTGATGAGGCGGCACCACAAGAAATTACAAAATGCACAAGATACCTTTTTATCACACTTTTTTTTTTTTTTTTTTTTGCATAAAAAGGTTTGTTGATCATCTTTTCCCATTTGTCTGAATATTTGTGCATTCTGCAGGGAGTGGAATGTGTTCCTACACTTCCACAGTGAACCTTGGCTGTGACAAAAAATGTTCTGGAGTTCAGCCTATTTACTTGGTAAAAATGGTTAAAAAGCAAGTAAATGAATAAATATAAATGTGTAGTTCCCCTTCCGATGTTTTCATATGTCTGTCTGTGAATCACACATATAGAAACATACAAAAAAGAAGCTTTAGAAAATAAAAAAAAACTTGATCAGTTCTTCGCTCATTCAATATCTTAGTGGTTATACAGCAGCCAGAGAAGTAATTCAGAGGGTCTGGGTTTGAATCCTACTTGAAGCAAGCACTAACTTGGTGCTGTGCTCCTAAGCTTTGCCCTGGGCCTGTGCAAGCTACTACTAACTGATACAGCAGTTTATCTGAATGCTTGGCTGCTTGGCCAGAGAGTTTGCTGATACAATTCCCCCCATACCTCTCAACCTCTTAGAACAAAAAATCTGGACAAAGCCTAAAATGATGGGGGGACAAATAAGGACAGATTTTAAATATTGCTCTTACAAACTTAGAAAGTTGATATAATAATAGGTTTTGCATTAGCATGAATTTTCTGAAGGATGTAGAGTCTTAAACTCAAAGGTTTGTCTGATTTTATGCATAAAATTGTTGATTGGAATGTAAATTGAATTTTACAGTCCAATGACCACTGACGCATTTTTTAAAGCTGCTGGCAAATTAGGATTAACAGTGTGTGACAATGTTCACCTGAGAAAGTGAGTCAAATGAAGTGCCTACAGATTTGGTCCCAGAGGTGGAACTAGCTATTCAGTTGCACAGGGCTGTCCCCCGATCTGCCCCCCCCCCCCAAAGGTCTTGTATCTATCTAACCTGTAACAAACTGCTTGTTACATTTGTAAAGCGCTTCAACTCAAAATTAAAACACAAAACAAAAAGAAAGCTTAACCTGTAGGAAGCAGCTACTACAGTTTATACATGCCACACACACAGCGCTATGCAAATGCAATTTATGACACTCAAATGCCAGTACTGCACTGAAGTCCAAGCAGTTTCTGCCAATCATGCCCCCTAATACTTTGCACCCTGAGGAGCTGCCTCCCTCACCCCACCCTAGCTATGCTTCTGTTTGATCCCTTCAGCATGAGGGAAGTACATTATTTGTAGTTAATACTATGGCTTTGTGTTATCTGGAAGTATTTTAAGTGTAAAACTTTTAACAGGTTTTGTCTTGTGAGAGAAGGAGAATTTAGAAGAGTTCTGACAAGTGAAGTAGCATTGAGAGATTTTGCTGTTTGTTGATTTATTTTTGCTTTGTGATAATTTCTGCTGCATTGCGTGGCTTTGCCCTTGTTTGAGTTGAGTTGCATGATGCTATCCACCATGCAACACTTTGGCAATTCAAGCTATACAGTAGGCAGTGGACTCTTTTCTGAAATTCCCATGCAAGTAGTTACCCCATCCATACCTGCTGTACTGTTGTCTTTCTTTCTTATGGAAGTGTTAAAATGATATTTTCCCTCCCTATCATTCTTCAGTCTGCCTGCTGTGCTGTAATTTCCCCCTTCTTGCAGCAGTGTATAAATAACAGTGTTTTTCCTTGAGCTGCCCTGCTGAAGAAAGTGCAGTAGCTAAGCTTGTATAACTCTAACAAACCTGCATATACAAACTGCATATGTATCATGTATCTGTATTACAGTATTATACTGCTTTTTATCTTGATGTACTAATTTTTCTCTTATAGCACTTTTTTAAGAAAACATGGCATCCATGCCGCTGCTGCTCAACTGTTGCACTGTTAAATTAGTTGGGACACTTGTGCCCCGATTATTCAGTCATTTAATATAACAGATGTACTACTGCCACTAGCAATAATAATTATGCATTTGTTAACCAGGTAGGCCCACTGGACACACAATCCCTTTTCAGGGGGACACAGGAGCAATGTCTGGTTAAGTGACTTGTTCAAGGTCACATGGCAGGCAAATGATGGCAGAGGGAATCAAACCCTGTACCACAGGAACTACAGTTCACAGCCGTAGCCTGCTGCACCAACTGCCAGATGGCAGTTTAGTATTGCTATGTACAGTAGTATTAAACATGTATCTCAACCTCCACTAATTCTTCTGGACATTCTTGCTGAGAGACATGTTCTGGTGAATTTGGCTGCTAGCAAACTGACTTAGCTTCACCATTCATTATTAAGCTCTGATGCACGATTTACTGGAAAGTTTGGTGCAGCTGACCACCGCTGTGCTACTTGAAGACAAACAAGATTACTAGTATGAAACAACTTAATTCCTATTTCAACTGGGTCAAAATCACATTACATTCATACATCACAGTTCTGCCAATATAGAATTGCTGTCATCTATTTCTCCTTTTGTAGTCAGTATGATAGCACTTGTTATTCTGAGACAGTGCACAAACTGCTTAATGTTTACGACAATCACATTACTGCTCCCAAAACGTTCAAGTACTTAACGAATTTTGAAGTTGTACTGTCACTACAATGTGCATTTGGTAAGCATGACTTGCACACCACCACATCACACAGTACCACCACTACACTTGTTATGCCAATGTGGTTAAAAAGTCACTCAATGAGCCTCTTAAAATTAGGATTAAGAAATGTTAGTGTCCAGGCTACAACTTTAAAACAACATCACATAGATCAGTCGCCATTATGTATACTTCAGAGAGTTGCGAGGGTACATGCCACACATCCTTAAGGTCTAAAATGCATGCATCCCCTTAAGAAATGTTTTGGTACTTGGGGACTCTGCTGTGAGGCAAGTGACATTATCCTTACAGGATTAGACTAGAGCAGGGGGACAGCTGTCTTTCAGCAGGATCTAGGATATTGTGAGGGTTCTTAGATTCCTCCATCCTGTCAAATACAACTCCAGCCTGCTGGAGGCCCACTTGGGTGAGAACTTTGGGTGCTTCACATAAAAGAAAACATAGAAGGATATGATTAATATTGCTAAATTTGTGGCACAGGCAGGAAAGATACTGGTTTTGAGGGATGTTTTGCTATCACCTAAAATGATGCTAAAATTCAAGGACAAGACAACTGGCTTCAATAACTGGCTTAGTAGGTAGTGTCATGCTAGGGGTATCCCACATGTATTTGCTTTGTGCAAGATGACTGACAGACCCTCCTGCTTTGCAAAGGATGGTCTGTACCCTGCTTACAAAGGCTTTTGCATTCTAATTAACCATTTTCTGCTCCCAAATTGACTTTTTAGGCACCACCTACTCAACAATGTCACCTAACAAATTCCAACTTGGAACCCATTAAAGTGTCTTTACTCGATGTCAAAAGTCTTAACAAAATAATTCATGAGCTTGAGGCCCTCCTGTGACTTGAACATGAACATATTTGCATAGTATCAGAAATGTGGTATAAATGCAATGAAAGCACTCCCCTGTATTCCTGGCTTAAGTCCCTAGCATGTATTCAGAACTGTGGGTAAGAGGGGATGAATGTCATTTTTTTGTTCAATACCCCCTCACATCAAGGAAGACTCCTTGTTAACCTAATTCTTTCAAATTTCTGAAATCCAAATCACCATAAACAAAATAAATTAACATTCATATCCAACTATGGATCTCCTCCTGTCCACTGATGATCATGATAACTACCTTAACACCATAACTACTATCCTTATAAATGCTAATACATTTCTTCTACAGAACTTCAATCATCCTACAATAAACTAGCTCGCTTACATAACATTGTAGCAATACACAATTTTAGGAAGACTTCCCCCAGAGAGGTCCAGCCACAGCCACAGTACAAGTTATTCCTGGTTATTCAATCACTTTACTTTGTAATAGCTTCAGCTGCTGCTAACTTCCTTAAAAGACTGAAGATTAAGAAAGTAAAGTGCAACCCTTAGTACTTCCACAGTTTGAAACAAAATCCATCAGGATGAAAAAGGGCAGGTAATTATATGTACTACTAGTCATAAAGGTTTGGGGATGAGATTAGGGAACAGAAGGTGATGCCCTATCTTCCATTTCATTTTATCCACTTTTTACTGACCAGATTGATCCAACTAGGCCAACTGCATATTATCACAGAAGACTTAAAGTGACTTTTGTATAGACTAGGGGAAATGTGACCAGGACACCACAGACATTCTTGTGATCTTCTGACATGTAACATGGGATCCTTAACACCTAAGCTAATGATAATTAATGCTGATAGGACCACAGTTTTATGTATCAGCAGAAAGAGCTTTCATTTTGAACTTTGAGTGGCAAATGGCAGGTAACCATCTATGATACTGGTGACACTGGTTTCAGAAGGAGGTTAGAGTAGTGGGAGGGTGGGTAATTATACAGGCTGCTAGAAATCTATGATTGGGGAATAGCTCTGGATACCACAGGATGGGAATCCTCCTGTGCTGCTGCTGACCCTGTTTTAGAAATTAGGTTGATATGATGGTGTCAAATGGCCTCCTGCATGACTAGTAACAAAGGTCTTGGGAATATGCTTGTGATGAAAGGAGATACTGCCAGCACAGCTAGCTCAAATTTTGTAAATAATTAAATGTCACTGGTGAATATCAAAATGATTTATACAAGATGCTTGTGTTACAAATGTATTAGAACTATATATCATGTGTATATCAAACTGATCTGTACAGATGTCTGTGTTGAAAAGGTATTTTGTAAATTGCTTGCACTTAAAATGTATCCACAGTGTGCCCTACTGGAAGAGAACAGAAATGTACATGCACTATTGTAATTCTTTAAATGCATATGTCAACAGAGGAAATTGGAGGGTTAACTTCAGTTCAGCAAACTTTAGAAAATAGCTGAAATTAAATTTCTTTATAGGACATAATAAAGAGGCTCTCAAGTTTTCAATGCAGCCACAGACACAACATCTGTACTAGGAAGCTTTCTGTATTGTCCTTGGAGTGATTTATTTGCTACTTTTAAAGCATGAAGGAATGCAATTGTTTTATGACTTCCAGCATCTGCCAAAGATCTGAGGAAAAGCCCTTGTCTGTATATTTTTACAGGTAGATGCTAAATGTTGCCAGCTTCTAGCAATAAGGGTTTTGGCCTGGGAACGCAAAGTCAGGTGGCAAGAAGTGATGTCATCCTGCAAGCTATCCCAGCAGTAATATTTGAGATATTATTTTGAGACGGCTCTTAGTGAGACAGGGCATTTTGCATTCGGTCTTGGACCTGGCAACATCTAGAAGATCCATTTACCACATCTGCCTTGCTCTATTAGTATGAATTAGTGAATGATCTGTGTAGAGATATTGAAGTTTTGAGAGTACTTGCATATTTATTTGGTGACATTGTGGGGGCCACTCCTAATAGCCTTGCTCTTGGTCAAACTACCATTTGTATTAATATTAATATTACACAGTAAGACTGGATGCCCTTTGTTAACGGCCTTAAAGTAGCTGATAAGGTGTGACTGGTGGCAGTGAAAACTACCTTATAGTCTAGGCAGAAGGGGCATAGCTAGTAAACCTGTGCCAGCCTTTCCCAGGTGTGCATGTGTGTAAAACCTCAAAGAGTGTGTGTGTTAGCTACTTGGGCAGGGACAAGGAGCACTGGTTAGACAGAGAGGGTGCTGGAGGCCTTGGCTTGGTCACTCAGCTGAGATCTCAACTCTATAGCTGTTCCAGTGGGGAGTCTTACTGAGGATCTGGAGAAAGAGGGAGAAACCAGCCCTGGGACTGACTGTGGTCTCTGTGTGCTCTTAAGGGAAATTACACTTGATGCAGAGAGCTGCTTTTGGAAACACTGTGTGTGTACTTGTCATCCTCTCAGTGAACATCCCCCACTGTTGCCAGTGGTGAGGACTGAGGCTCCTTGATTACTGTGCCAGTGGAGGGTCGTCACAATGCTTAGGGTAACAGTGGGTGGGCAACTACTCTACCGATAGTGAACCAGGTGTGTGATTGTGTTTAGTGTTACAAGGTGTGCAATCATTTGTGCTGCCAGGTATACAATCAATTGTGCTGTTAGTGGACCCAGGTCTAGAAATGAGTTTAGAGTAAAATAAAAAAAAAAAAGAAATAAAATCCTAAGCCTAAGCTACACTGAAATGTTTACTGGTAACATAGCATCAAATTTCCATATATGTATGCTGCAGACTGTTCACCCAAGCTACAATAGGATAAATCTTATCTTATCTTTCATACCTGTTCTGCATATCTACTCCTTTATAGTTTACATGCTGTAATCCTATCCTATGTGGCTAGCGCCTAATTGATACAAACACTTTATATAAATCTTGCCTGTGGCTATGTATAACTATCAGTACATCACTGTATCTGTGATGTGATAAGTAGATGCTTTTAGCCATGTTTAGATGGAGCAACAAGTAGTAAAAAATATGTGACAACCAGTCAAATTAAAATCCTAAAGTATTATACTATAGTAATCACAACTGCAGCTAGTCAAGATAATCTAGCTGAACCTGTGACTGGGAGCACCTGCCTTGTATCCTGTATGTCAGGTAGCATACCGTACTTTCCATGGCAGGATGAATTCAGTTTTCTAGTGGTATATCAATTGTAAGTGTGTTCAGAGAGAAAAGAAAGGGATTTGTATGTGCTAGGTCTAAGATAAACGTCAGAGTAATCAAGCAATTAGAACTTGTTTAGAAGTCAAAACTTCTTTATTGGAAAATAAATGGATGAGCACTTTTGCCCTTAATCGAGCTTTGTCGGATCTAATCCAGTTTACATGACATGCAGTATTTATCTGGTTTAAACTGTGTTAATACTAAATGTCATGTAAACTGGATTTAGATCTCACAAAGCTTGTTTAAGAGAGAAAGCACCCAGCTATTTGTTTCTCAATAAAGAAGTTTTGATTTCTAAACAAGTTATAATTGCTTGATTTCTCTGAAGTCTCAGATGAGCTTGTCTACAGTGCATGGCTCTTTATTCCTGATTTTTTAGGATTCTCGGCCAGCAACTTTATTGCTCACAAGTACCAGTTTTCCCTGTGGTACACACACACACATAGACACATACATGTATACATACACACATTTATATGTGTGTGTGTGTGTGTGTGTGTGTGTGTGTGTGTGTGTGTGTGTGTGTGTGTGTGTGTGTATGTGTATGTGTGTGTGTGTGTGTGTCTGTAGATATATATATATATATATATATATATATATATATATATATTTATATATATAAAATCAGTATATCTCACCTCTTCTAGGCAAATAATGCGGAAGTCTATAAATCAGCATTTTAACCTATCAAATACAGATCAGAGTTTAATTGCACAACTTCCACTTCCTAAATTAATGAATACATGCAAAGCAATTAACCATACAACTATGCTTACTAGGCCACCACTAAAAATGACAGTTATGGACGGTGTTTAATCTACTTAACAAATAGAGACAGAAACAAATCAGATGGTGGGTTCACAGGTTGCTACTAGGGATGCAGTCCAATGGACCATTAAGGTGTCTAACCCAAATTATCCATTGCCTCAAAGCACTGCCTGTTTAAATGACTTGCTCAAGGTCACACAGTAGGCAAATAAAGGTGGAAATATTTGAACCCTGTACCCTTGGCAATGGAAGCAAATGATTAAAGAATCAGAGGCTTAGTCCTCTGTGCTAACTGCCAGACTTTTAGATTTTTTTTTTCCAAAAAAAAAAGAAAAACAAAGAAAATAACAGCATTATTAAATATTAAAATGCTAAATGGTACCCCCCAGCAATGAAAGCAATTGTGATATTGTCTTCCTTACCTACTGACACCATGTTCTCATAGTTCTGTACCATCACCTCCCTGTGTAGCTTTTTTTCCTGTTTACTTAGCATCTTCCATTCCTCTCCTGAAAACTCAACAGCAACATCTTCAAACGCCTCTGGATCCTGGAAACATACAAAATGATTTATTTATTTATATTACATTTTGTGACCTGGATAATTCAACTGGGATTAAGACCTTTTTAGTGGAGGTCTGAGAAGAATAAAAAACAATCAAATTATACACAGTACATGTAATTTATAATATGATTTCACTGTACACTGAGTTGAGTCTGAAAGAATTCTAAAATAAGATAAACAGTGACCAAATATGATGCCTGAATTACGGCATCCACTGCTGATACTCTGTAAGCATAGTCCAGTTTTTCCTTTTATCCATGTAAATAACAGCTTAATGAAAACTCAGCAATTTCAGGGATGGGCTAGCAAGCAAAGTGACCAGTCATGTTCATTAACTCCTGTTAGAAATGCTATTACAATAAGATTCAAAGCAAGGGCTAACTAGTGTTCATTAAGACAGAAGCTATGATGCATGCATATAGCAAACGGCAGAACATTCAGTGCATCAAGATTTGCAGAGAATATCCATAGCCCAAGTGACATAATTGATGCTGTAATCATTTTATTAGGATCATGGTTGTGGTGGAGATGGTGGTGTAGCCTGGCAATCACTGAGTGCAAAAAAGTTTAACCAATTCTGGATAAGATGCTAGTATACTGCAGGGCAGACAGATACACAGACAAACACACCTATGAGCAATTGACAAGATCAACAATTCACTAACTTCAAGTCTTTTGGTTTTTGGGATGGAAAAAAAGCACCCAGCAAAAAACATGTGTATGACTAAAAGTCCTACTGATACCTAGAGCACACTTCAAGACATTAACGTATCTGCTTCTTTGAACATCAACAATTTTAAATATGTACATCCTCAAAGGAAAACATCCCCTTCTTTCTAGTCCAAAAGCATTAAGCACCAAGAAAAAAATGTGTGATTGTGCGTACATATGGGTGTGTGTGTGTGTGTGTGTGTGTGTGTGTGTGTGTGTGTGTGTGTGTGTGTGTGTGTGTGTGTGTGTGCAACCAACTTTTATTAACCCAATCTAATAACTTATGCAACAAGAAAGTAATCTTATCATCTACCACACTCATCTAAGTACACACCAGCTGTTTGCCTGCATTTCTTACATACAAAATATACAGCTGCTTAGTGATATGTGCCTTTAATTTGCATTTCCTTCCAACATACTTAGTTCTGCAAAGCTGTAAGCCCCACTTACAACTAATCAACATCTACAAAGTTAATTGCAAAAAAATGACATAAAAAATCAAACATCCCAAAAAGGAGTGACATGGTAATACTCATGTCCACAGAAATATTCACTTCATCAGCACGAGTATCTAGAATGTTTTTGACTGAACACCATATGTGGATTTAACTTGCTAAGTTGTCGAAGACAGGCATCTCAACCATCTAGAAGCATGCAAAAAAATACACTGCAGTACTGCAAAGCAGGCATTTACTGTAATTAAAAATCACAGAATTAGTAAAATTAAGTTATTCACTGTTTGGATAGGTTTCTCCAGTAGGATAAGAACTATTTCATTACTGATTCATTTCTACTCACTTTATTCAAAAAGTGATTTTTTTTCATGGGAGAAGGATTGATAATTTCTTCATTTAGCTATTGTTTCTAAAGCCTAATGTAGCTACTCAGAGCTTTAATAGCTGTTTTTGTATCACTCATAGTTCATTTACATTTATTACAACGGTGATTACATTAAGTACCTAATCATTACAATTTACCACTACAAAATGGCTTAGACCTAACAACTTTTTTTTTAAACAGTGCTCATAGTAAGCATCTAATCCTTAATATATACACGTTTAGTACAACTTAAGTCTAACTTCTCATTTTCAATGCCTCTGTTTGCTGCAAGTAGTCACATATTTTAAAATTATACCTCACATATGTGCCCTAAGGGAGGGTAGGGCCACAAGGCCTAATGGCTAAGGCATCTGGCTTTGGATTAGAATACTGCAACTTTGAGACCTATCATGGTTCTCAGAATGCACAACTTTTTTCTAGCAGTTAGTACAAAGAATTCAAACTGTGACCTGTTAATAGGTTGCTTGTTTAGTCAGTTTGATTTCCTCACCTTCCATTTGCTTACTGTGTGACTGGGCATGTCAGATAACTAGATAATGCCCTAAGGCAAATGGGAAATTGGAATGCGAATCTCAGTGGTCTTCTGGATCTCATGCTTAGTAACCACATATGAACATATTGATTAGCCAGTCAAGCTTTAGAAAAACAAAGCTGACTCTCTCACAGATTTGCCTCCTTTTGCCCATGTTAATAAAGGAAGTTGACATATTAGCTAACATAATTCAAACTATTTTCATGACAGTAGATAACAGCTTCAATAGCACATTTCATTTTAGTCATAGGTTCATAGATTAGTACTAGCCTAACTGCCCTTATGAACCATTTTAAGCCTAGTCAATTATCCCATGTGAGAATCAAAACCTGCACCTTGTGTCTGTAAGGCAACCACCTTAACCATTAGGCCAACCTCTCACCCTAAATGTTGTGTTACCACCATGCGATCACTGCAAAGTCTTGAACCCAGGACCCTGTGCACTGCAGTCAGAGCAACATACCACTATGCCAAATAACAAACAACTGATTCATTACCTGTAAAATATTTCTATATCTATTCCTCCACCTCAGTGTAGGTTTACCTGTATACACAGATATTTTCGCACAGAGATGACATATAAATTAACTGTAGTCCTGATTACCCCATTGGATGTCATGACTTGGATAATTTAGCATAGCTATACATACCTCAAACTATACCTCATTATTAGGAATGTTATTCATTCTGTGTCTTAAAAATTCTATATTGCACATACTTAGGTTTGATACATTCACTGAAGAATTTTTTAAACCAGTATTCATGCTAACCACACAGAAAACACAGAAGGATTCAAGGACAGCAAGGAATTCCAGTATAACTTTCATTTAATATAAAACAACCAAATACATAAGCGCTTTTGTAGCACAGCTACTTCATCAGATGTATAACAAGACACATTCATAACCTATTATATACTTAATTCAGTAAGTCACATGACTACCTACAATTACTATTCTAAAAAGTGATGGTTTCAATCTATATCCATAAGGCAAAAGAAAACCATGTATATGCATAAAAAATAAATACATATATATCAAAACACATCCAATAAAAACATTAAAAAATATATATATATATAAAATGTTATAAATAATAATTAATGTCATGTCTAATAAATTTATATGTTATTTCTTACTCAGACATCTGGCTTTAAGCCTTGGCTTGATGGGTACCCTATCATTCAGGCCATGCCCAAAGTCTCCTCTTAACCTAATTATCCATTTGGATTCCATCTGCTCTGTTAAATTATTAATGTCATCCTTCCTAATATTTTCAAAAACACGTCCTATCACAATAAACCTAAAAAAGTGGGGACTATCAGTTTTTAATATATGTTTAGAAAGGGCACTAGCAGTGCTACCTTTCTTGGCATGATAATAATGCTCTTTAATTCTCTCTGAGAGTCCTATCGGTTTTCCCTATATAGAATTTAAAACAGGTAGAGCAATATGCCAAATACACCACATGAGCAGTCTCGCATGTGGCAAAAACATTAAACTTATAAATTTATAAATTTTATTTTGATTGGGATGACTATATTCTCCACTACTGTCAATATATTGACAAAATTTACAACGTCCACAAGGCATTGTAAAGTGTTTATTTAAATCTCTCTTACTTTTCTTAGGAATACAAAGACGTTGTTTCAAAGATCTCATATTTTTATAGACAAACCTAGGTTTGTCATCTATAATATTTCTCATTACATCATCAGTAGTCAAAATTTTCCAGTGTCTTTCTATAACATCTTTATAGCGGTTAACATTACTGGAATAATACAAACATACTTTCAGTTTATTATCTCGATTACTTTCACAACTGTTGGTATTCCTTGTATACTTCTTACCATAATAAGGTTTGGCTCTACTATTCCTTAATTCTGTAACTGTCCTAATACTTTCACAAACATCATTCTCAGCATAACCTCTGGCAACAAATGCTTTCTCTAATTGTTGACTTTGTTGTACAAATTCTTCATTTTTAACACTGAGTCTTGAAGCCCTAAAGACTTGACTGTTAACAACACTCTTAAATATATGAACAGGATGCATGCTGTCTCTATGTAACAGCTGATTACTGTGACATGGTTTCCTGTATAATTTCATATTTATATTACTTCCTGCATCTAATATAACACTTACATCCAGAAAATCCACTGACTGACTGACTGGAAGTTGTAGAAGTAAACTTCAAATAAGAAGTAGTTCCATTGATGTACTCTATGAATACATTATAAGAATCTCTGGTGCCTCTCCAAAGTAAAAAAAACAGAGGGACAAGTTTGGAATCTTTCCTCTCATGTTTTGACTGATGAGATTTCTGTTCTGTCGAAAGTTTTGCAATTTATACCTACACAAAAGTTAGACTTTACTGAAGTTGTTTTCGATTTTAAACTGTTTATTAGGAATTTGTTATTGAAATTGAATTTTAAGGATAATGAATGTTTTAATAGAAATGTTTGTGAATTTAGGAAACCGAGCACATATTTACCTAATGCAAATTCATTTGTAACTGCTTTTGAGAAGCTATGTTTAGAATATTTCTATAAATTGTATCAACGTAACATGGATAAAAATACTAACAAGCAGAATGTAAACTATAATTTAACTAAAAATGAGTATATGGCATTGAGACATTTACAGGGTGATAGTAATATAATTATTCGACCAGCTGATAAAGGAGGTCCTATTGTTTTATTCAATACGGTCAGGTATAATAATGATATGATTGAATTGTTATCTGACAATCATTTTTATTTGAAAATATCATGTAGGAAGGCTGAGTTGATGATAGTTAATGTACATAATACTATTAGGAATTTATTATATACTAGAATAATTGACAGTAATTTATTTTATTATTTTACTGTGTTGAACCCATTAATACCCATCATTCAAGGCCTGTCCAAGGTGCATAAGGATATGTTGCATCCTCCACTGCGTCCTATAGTTGCAGGGAGAAACTGGTATACAGAACCAGTCTCCATATATATTGAGAAGAAGCTTAGACCCATATTGAACAAAATCTCACATGGGTTAAGAGATACTCAACACTTTTTAAGTGATTTATTTTTATGTGTTGAGACCTTGTCCACTACTGATAATTTAATATTGGCAACACTGGATATTTCATCACTTTTTACGGTGATTCCTAATGATGGCCTGTAGAAACTGAAATGTTTTTTACAGAGATGCAGTGAGTTCACTGTTAGAGGTAGAATTGCTTACTATCCTTCTAGAATGTGTCTTGCAGAATTATTTGTTTGTGTTCAGTGATTGCATCTATTGGAAGAAGCATGATGTAGCTATGGGCACACCTTGTGCCAACAGCTATGCCAATGCTGTATTAGTAATATGGGAGCATGAACATATTTTTGATGGGCCTTTCAGTTCACAAGTAGTTTTTTATCGACGCTTTGTGGACGATATTTTTTTACTTTGGAGAGGCACCATAGATTCTTATAATGTATTCATAGAGTACATCAATGGAACTACTTCTTATTTGAAGTTTACTTCTACAACTTCCAGTCAGTCAGTGGATTTTCTGGATGTAAGCGTTATATTAGATGCAGGAAGTAATATAAATATGAAATTATACAGGAAACCATGTCACAGTAATCAGCTGTTACATAGTGACAGTATGCAGCCTGTTCATATATTTAAGAGTGTTGTTAACGGTCAAGTCTTTAGGGCTTCAAGACTCAATGTTAAAAATGAAAATTTTGTACAACAAAGTCAATAATTAGAGAAAGCATTTGTTGCCAGAGGTTATGCTGAGAATGATGTTTGTGAAAGTATTAGGACAGTTACAAAATTAAGGAATAGTAGAGCCAAACCTTATTATGGTAGGAAGTATACAAGGAATACCAACAGTTGTGAAAGTAATCGAGATAATACACTGAAAGTATGTTTGTATTATTCCAGTGATGTTAACTGCTATAAAGATGTTGTAGAAAGACACTGGAAAATTCTGACTACTTAAGATGTAATGAGAAATATTATAGATGACAAACCTAGGTTTGTCTATAAAAATATGAGATCTTTGAAACAACATCTTTGTATTCGTAAGAGAAGTAAGAGAGATTCAAATAAACACTGTACAATGCCCTGTGGACGTTGTAAATTTTGTCAATACATTGACAGTAGTGGAGAATATAGTCATCCCGATCAAAAAAAGAAGTTATGTCTTACCATAATGTTCCATCTGTATTGTTGATCCTCGTCTGGTCATTACGTATGGGTATCGGTTCTGACCTCGGAACAGAGCCGGCCATTTTCCAAGCTCGTGTCAGCTACAAACTCTCAAGCTGAACTCTTACCCATAATCCCCCTTTCCCTGTTACCTCAGATTGAGGTTGCAACTCAAAAGAAGGTAGAGGCTACCTCTGGTCAAATGACCTAAGAGAACCGGATGGTGAAATCCACTAGAAGCCACAGGAGGGGGAAGGAGGGAGGGTCGTAATGACTGAACAAGGATCAACAATACAGATGGAACGTTATGGTAAGACATAACTTCATCTGATATTGTTAATCCTCTTTCATTCCTTACATATGGGACAGAGTCCCCAGCTATCTCTATTCCTGGGAGGCTCTCATGGAAGGACATTCCTGAGTACCATAACCAAAAGATGCTCTTCCCCTGGAGGCCAAATCCAATTTGTAATGATTGATGGACATTTGAGGCGTAGCCCAAGTTGCAGCTGTACAGATGTCATGTAAAGAAGCTCTGGCATGGAAGGCAGCAGAAGTTGTCACCGACCTTGTCGAATGAGCCTTCATGGTAGTAGGCAACGGAATATTACGTTGTGTATAAATGAAGGTCACACAGTCTTTCAACCATCTAGCTAATGTGACCTTAGCAACAGCAGATCCTAATCTAGGTCCAGAATAGGCCAAAAATAACTGGTCAGATTTACAACAGGACCTAGTCCTGTTTAAGTAAAAATGGATTTGCCTTTGAATATCTAGGGTATGTAGGCAATACTCTCCTCTGTTTGAATGATTGGGAAAGAAAACTGGCAATTCAATGGTTTGATTAATGGACATTTCAGAGATCACTTTTGGCAGAAATGAAGGCTTAGTTCTCAAAGACACTCTATCTCTATGAAAAATCAAGTATGGACTCTTGATGCATAAAGCTTGAAGCTCAGAGATATGTCTGGCAGAAGTAATGGCAACCAAAAACAAGGTTTTCCATGACAAATATTTGAGGTCACAAGAAGAAGCTGGTTCAAAGGGTGGCATTGTCAGAGCTTGTAGAACTAATGACAGATCCCATGGTTGAATAGGTTCTCTAAAAGGTGGCTTCAGATGATTTACACCTTTTATGAAGGTCTTGCACAATTTGTGTGACATAAGAGAGGAGTCTTGGACACCCTCATGGAAATTAGATATGGCAGCAAATGAACTCTAATGGTAGAGGCCGATAGACCCGATTGAAAAAGGTCGGCCAGATACTCGAGTATTATCGACTCTGGTGCTGAGAAGGGATCTACTTGTTTTTCTTTCAGCCAACAGGTAAATCTTTTCCACTTGCTAAGATAAGTAATTCTAGTGGAAGACTTATGAGATGCAATGAGAATGTCACGTACTGGTAAAGAAAGATCATTCTGCATGGCAAACAAGGGAATTGGAGTAGCCAAGCTGTGAGCTTCAGGCTGTCCAAGTTGGGATGAATCAGTTTCTGCAGATGTGAGATCAACTCCGGGTTTGGATGGAGAATCAATGGACGATCTAGTAGGTGAGGCCAAAGGAAGGGGAACCAAATCTAACGAGGCCAATATGGTGCTATGAGGATCACCTTGCTCTTCAACCAACGGGCTTTCTTCAGAAACTGGGGAATGATGGGAAAAGGTGGGAATGCATAAAGAAGACCCGAGGGCCAATCGTGGACTAGAGCATCCCTGGGTGGGTGAAGTAGTTGCTGCATTTGTAGCTGGTCAGGAATGCAAAGAGGTCGCAGCAAGGACGGCCCCAGCGGTGGAAGATCTCCGCCGCTATCCAGGGATTCAGGGACCACTCATGAGGTTGTAGAATGTGCCTGCTGAGTCTGTCTGCTATCACGTTGGAACTCCTGGGAATGTGCATTGCTAGAAGAAAACGGTTGGTAGCCATTGCCCATTGCCATATCCTCATGGCCTCTCGATAAAGGGGGTAAGATTTTGTTCCACCTTGCTTGTTGATGTACCAGACGACCGCCATGTTGTCTGATTGAATCACAATTTTCCCAGACGGCAGCAGGGGATGGAATGCTTGCAATGCCAGAAGCACCGCCCTCAACTCTAGAACATTTATATGCAGTTGGGCCTCCAATTCGGACCAAGTGCCTTGGACCGTCTGTCCCTGACATAGCCCCACCCACCCCACCAGGGAGGCATCCATGATCACTGTAGCCTTGGATTGCTGGGGGGAGAAGGGGTGAGACCATTGTGACGGACTGTGTGTCATCCACCAATTTAAATCCTGTTTGCACCTGTGGGTTACTCAAATCTTAGCTGAAAGAGGATGCTGAAAAGGATACCATTGGGTGAGCAGTAGCCATTGTTGAAGCCTCATATGAAACCTGGCCAGGGGGACAATGGTGATGGAGGCTGCCGTGGAACCCAACAGCTGTAGGACACAGTGAGCTGTGGATTTCTCCCTTGAAAGGATTGGGATCAGTTGTTGCTTTATCCTTAGAATTCTAGCTCTGGAATGGCAGCTCTGCAGCTCTTTGTATCCAAGATAACCCCTATGAATTCTGTGGACTGAGATGGGGTGAGATTGGATTTCTGCCAGTTTATGATGATGCCTAGCCTTTGTGCAGGGAGGAGAGAATATGCAAGGGCTTCTTCCAATAGATATCTGGTGGGGGCGGAAATGAGCCAGTCATCTAGGTATGGAAACACCTGGAATCCTTGTAGTCGCAAGTGAGCTGTGATGACTGCCATGCACTTTGTGAGCACTCTGGGAACTGTAGAGAGTTCGAAGGGCAGTACTCTGAACTGGTAGTGACTGCTCCCGCACGGAAGCACAGAAATCTTCTTGATGGCCTGTCCACTTTTATATGGTAGTACGCATCTTGAAGATCTATCGAGCACATCCAATCATCGTTTTCCAAAAGCAGGAGGATAGACTGTATTGTGACCATCCGGAATTTTTGTACTCTCACAAACTTGTTCAGTACACTGAGATCCAAAATTGGTCTACAGTCCCCGGTTTTCTTTGGCACCAAAAATAGTCTTGAGTAGAATCCGGATCCTATCTGGTCTGGAGGGACTATTTGGATGACTCTTTTTCTTAGCAGCTTTTCTATCTCTAGTGCTGCTTCTTCCCTTTGACTGGGTGGAACCACCTCCAGAGGAAAGGAGTTGGGCCGCTCTTCAGGAGCGCGAGTCCCTGGAACGTGTGTCACGGAAAGGACCCTGAGATTTCTTAAACCATATCTTCCCACTCTTTTGGTTTTTGGAGAAAGCACGTTGAGGGGAAGAATAACAGACACCTACGGCAGAAAGGGTCTTACCGTCCTGTTCACATCTGGCCAGTGTGCTTTTAACTTTGGGTCCAAACAACGAAGAGGCCTCAATGGGAGCATTAAGAAAGGAAGCCTTAAAGGGTTCCGTGAAATTGACAAGCACATACAGGCTTGTCGTCTCAAGACCACAGCTGAACCCGCCGCTCTAGCTGCTCCTTCTGATGCATCGGATATCAGTCGCATAGAGGAGTTAGATATTGACTCAATGGTGGCCAGCTGAGAGGCTACTTTGTCACTTACCTCATCAAACACGGCACCAGCCAAGGTTTCAGAGTGCTCGGAAATCACATACCTTTGAAGCCTCGTAAAGTGTGCCATATAATTCAGAGACCTGATAGTAAAGGTCGCTGATGCAAAGGTGCACTTCCCTAACCTGTCCAGGGCCCGGGACTCTTTGTTAGGCGGATGGACAGTCTGGCTTTCTTCTTCCGCCAGATCCTTTTTTGTTGTGGCCGCCACCACCACAGCATCCACAGGAAGACCTTTAGACCAATGAGGATCCTTAGCAGGAGGGGACAAAATCTTATCTGGCCTCTGGGGAATAACCTTGATGGTGTCAGGAGCCTTCCACGCACACTGCACAATGAGACAGACAAGTTCATTGGCAGGTGGAGTAACCCAGGAGGTAGGGGGTCGGGCGTGAAAGGCCTGCAGAAACACAGACTCCTCAGAGGTCTGATTAGAGGGCTGCCAGTCACCTCTCTGTTTAAGGATTAGGAGGATATCACCAAAGGATACCTCAGAGGGTGACTAAGGGGATCTTTCCCCCTCATCAAAGTCTGTGTCTTCAGTGAGGGACTCCTCTGTGGAGTCCATGTACTTCCTCTTACACAAACTTTTCCGGTGGACTTCCTCAGAGGGAGAAGCTGGGGAAGACAGTGGAAAAGGGGTTTCCTGTGGGAATATGTCCTGAAGCCCTTGCACCCGGTATCTGCTAGGTGCGACTTGTGAAAACAGTGCACCAGTGGAGGCAGGGGGATAGACAGCACAGTATCGCCAGCAGGAACCAGAGCCTTCTCCATCAGTTGAAAGGCTGGTCCACCTGAAGAGGGGTGAGTGTCCAGGTCAGGGGTCACCCCTCCCTTAAGTGGCTCAGCCTGCTGACTCGGAGTCCCTGGATGGCTGTGGAACAGCAAATCATGCATGTCACAACTGTCAACCTGGGTCATAACAAAACTCTCCTGCCATGAAGGCAACTGTGGTTCCTTAGTGAGATCCATAAAGGGAACTGCAGAAGGGGAAGACTGTGCTACATCCATGGACTTCAAAGGCAATGAAGGAGGAGAATAAGAAGGGGTCTTTGGAGATGGGTGATCACCTCCCAAGGAAGGATAGGTCCGGGGGGATGGAATACCTCTGGCCAGAAGCACTTGATCCACAAGACGCAACACGTCATGTTCAGAAAGGCTTCTAGTGGACCTCACGGAGACTGAGGGAGAAACAGGTCTGTCCACAGAAGAGACAAGCTCGGTGCCCACCTCACCAGTCTGCACCGAGAACAACTGTGCCGAGAGAGACTGGACTATGGGTGTCTGCACCGAGGAAATCATTGGTGCTGAGGTCACGGTCTGCACTGACACAAGGATTGGTGCCGAAGTGGTTGCCGGTACTGAAGCTGGAACCGACAAAATTGGAGCCAATAAATGTGGCATCGGTTCCGAGTAAGATGTCGGAGCTGACGTGGTCAAGGACTGCGCCGACTGAACAGTCGGTGCCGATGTAGTAGTCGTAATAGTCTGAACCGAGGAGCCTCTCGGTACTGATATAGTAAAGGCTACAGGAGAAGACAGAGCCGAGATCACTGATGGTGCCGAAGGCCTTGGTGCCGAAGGCCTAGGCACCGAAAGCACTGGGGCTGACTGAGTGAGCTCTGAAGCAGAAACTTTAGCCTTTTTCGGTCTTGGTTGGCGGGAGTCCCCAACCAGGGATGAAGGCAAAGACTTGGCCTTAGTAGGATCATCCAAAATTTTCTTATGGGCTCTAGGAGGGGTTGAAGCCTCCAACCCAGAAATAGCCTCTTAAAAAGGAGATTTGAGAAGTCCCTTCAGCAACAACTTATTTTTCCTTTCCAACAAGGTTCTGTTAGAAAAATGTTTACAAATAGTACAGGGCGGGTCAACAGATAAGTGGGACACACCCAAACAATAAACGCACAAAGAGTGTACATCTGATGTAGGTAATCTGTGTCCACAATCAGAACACCTTTTAAATCCCAGACTACCTTTCTTATCTGCCATGATAGAAAAAGGAGACAGTAGAAAGGGTACCAGCAATGGTACAAAAGAATACCCGAAGGTATGAAGAAAAGGAAGAGATTACCAACGATGGTAAGGGAGAAATACCTCGCGGTAAAAGGTGAGAGTAAAGAGAAGAAAACTCAAGAAAATATGGTCGCTAAATGCGATAGGGTAAGAGACAACAAAATAGAAACTTTTCTGACAGAAAAAGTTATATATATGACTAGTTTGACAACAAATATCTATACTTCGCTCAAGAGAAGCAGCTTGTCATGACCGAATGGCAATACGGCAAATGAAATCTGTGGTAAAAGGGACAGGGGGATTATGGGTAAGAGTTTAGCTCGATAGTTTGTAGCTGATACGAGCTTGGAAAATGGCCGGCTCAGTTCCGAGGTCGGTACCGATACCCATATGTAAGGAATGAACGAGGATTAACAATATCAGATTAAAATTTATAAGTTTAATGTTTTTGCCACATGTGAGACTGCTCATGTGGTGTACTTAGCATATTGCCCTACCTGTTGTAAATTCTATATAGGGAAAACTGATAGGACTCTTAAAGAGAGAATCAAAGAGCATTATTATCATGCTAAGAAAGGTAACACTGATAGTGCCCTTTCTAAACATATATTAAGAACTGATAGTTCCCACTTCTTTAGGTTTATGGTGATAGGACATGTTTTTGAAAATATTAGGAAAGGTGACATTAATAATTTAACAGAGCAGATGGAATCCAAATGGATAATTAGGTTAAGAGGAGACTTTGGGCATGGCCTGAATGATAGGGTACCCATCAAGCCAAGGCTTAAAGCCAGATGTCTGAGTAAGAAATAACATATAAATTTATTAGACATGACATTAATTATTATTTATAACAATAAATATATAAATGTATTTTTTCGAATGTTTTTATTGGATGTGTTTTGTTATATATGTGTTTATTTATCATGCATATACGTTTTTTTGCCTTATGGATACAGATGGAAACCATCATTTTTTAGAAGTAGGTTGTTCAGATGTAATATACCTTTTAATAGCAATTGTATGTAGTCTTGTGACTTACTGAATTAAGTATATAATAGGTTATGAATGTGTCTTGTTATACATCTGATAATGTAGCTGTGCTATGAAAGCGCTTATATGTTTGGTTGTTTTATATTAAATAAAAGTTATATTGGAATTCCTTGCTTCCTTGGATCCTTCTGTGTTTTCTTTGTGGTATACATTTTGAGTTTTACTGGATTCGAATGCTGGCTGGGGTCTGTGGTTTGTGTCTTCACTAATATTCATGCTAAGTATTACTGAATAATACTGAATCATACCAGTTCATCCAAAGGACTTGTTTAAGTACATAGAAACAGTTATCAAACGTTCCACATTTTGCCATTTCCTCCACATTGTGAGATGAAGTTTTCCAAACGTTGGAGATGGAAGTTTGCAACCATGTACCTGTAGGTTGAAACTCTCACACACACACACACACACACACACACACACACACACACACACACACACACACACACACACGCACACACACACACACACACACACACACACACACACACACACACACACATACACACATACACACATACACACACACACACACTGGATATAAAAAGTGTACATACCCCTGTTAAAATGCCAGGTTTTTGTGATATAAAAAATAAGACCAGAATAAATCATTTCACAACTTTTCCCACCTTCAGTGCGACCTATAACCTGTACAATTCAAATGAAAAACAAACAAATCTGTTAGGGGAAATTTTTAAAAAATAAAAAACCTACAATAAGCTGGTTGCATAAGTGTGCACACCCTTAAACTAATACTTTGTTGAAGCACCTTTTGACCTTTTGCAAAAAAAGCATTTGGATAGAAATGAAAATGTTCACTAGCTAAAATCTGGCTTTGTTCTTGCTCAAAACCAGGATAAACTATATACCTAAATGTGAACAAGTACCTTTTTATTCCTTACACCTCCATACTCTTACTGCTTCACTTACTTCCATACTGCTATCTGATTCTCTTTCGTGTCTTTCTCTCTAAATACACCATAAGCCTATTTTTCCCTCACTTCATATTCCAATTCCTATTTGTATTACACTAACTTACCTTTAATTTCGTTACAAACTGTATAAACTTTCTCTGAATATTAAATGATTGTCATATACTTTGTATCAATTCTTAACCAATGTTTTTATATTATGTCTAACTTGCTATAATTATTTAAACTGCAGATGTTTTTGTTTTATTTTTGAAGATTGTAAAATTATTGTTCTTAAATGTTTTCTATTAACTTGGATCTTTTCTCACCAGGCCTCCACTGAAAATGGGCTTGTTAATCAAATGTCAATAAATACATAAATAAGAATATAAGAATTTGTCAAAGAATCTTTAGTAGAGTATCAGAGACAAAAGAAAATGTGAATAATAATACTGACTGTAAGAATGGCTCCGATAGTGGCAGAATAGAAAACAAAAGACAATAATGCTAGACTTGTTGTAGTAAAGGGTTACTGGCAGGTTCGGAGGATTACACTGACATGTATTTATATTCCACTTAAAACTCCTGTTATGGAGCTTAAGAAACTTTCGGGAGAAATAATATGCTTTCACTACAGAATATTATTTATGAGTGGGGACTATAATCTGATGTGCCATAATGAGGATGTATCAGGTGGACACGGAAGGAAGTATAAAAAAAAAAAAAAGAGGGTGGATTTCTGAAAAAAATATATGAGAATATTTGGTATGAACTATGTGAATTTAGGAGCATACAATTCTCCAAGGTACAACAACTGGACGGAAATTATATTTCACATGAGCATATGCATTTAATTGATTGCTTTGACACACATCCAATAACTATTTCAGATCATGCACCAATAATCCTAAGGTAAAGGTAATAAAGCAAAATGAAACACTGATGCTTTCCCACAAGTTTGTTAAAAAAGAGAAAACTTTAAGAAGTGGGTAGTGGAAATGATTCAATATGATTAGAGAAGACATAAATATCACCAGAAGGGATACTAGTCAGTGGGATAAAATACAAATAATGTCTTAAAACAGAGTAGAACATAAGAGATAAAGATACATGGAAAATAAGTAATGCACAGTATTCAGACAGGTGGATAAAGGTTAAAATACTGCAGCACAGCATAAGAGGACTCTCACAGAACAAGAGCAGCAAATGCAGAGTGCTAAAGGGAAAATAATGGAATATCTGGATAATATGCATGAGTTTAGAAAGGTTGCTGCTGAGCAACTATTTTTGAGAACTCCAGAGCACAAAAAATTTTAGCACAATGACTTAGGAGAAAGTAAAAAGGGTTGTCACCAAACTTTTAGGAAGCTTCTGGTAAGAAAACTAACCAGAGATTGTATAGCGGTATTACAGATATTTCAGAAATTTTATGAAAATTCATATAAAGCTGAGGAATGTGGAAACCAACAAAAGGCAAAAAATGGAAATATTTACGGAAGACTAACTCATACCAAGGTTAAAGGAAGAAAAGCTCAACAATTAATCGTTAAGAAAGGAAGAGATGATATAAAAACATTGCGATATAATCTATTATTAGGGACATCTCCTGGAAAGAGAGAGTTTTCTTGTGAAATTTAAATGGGGGTGGGGGGGGGGTCCAGCATCTTGGAAAAAGTTGTGATGACTGTATTACCCAAAGAAGATAAACAGACCTTTCAGACCCAGCTTTATAGTCATATAAACCTACTTCAATTTCAAACCAAGAATATAAAAAGTGTTTATTTCTATACTCGATAAGAGAATAGCAGAGAGAGAGAAGGCAAACATTTGACAACATTAACTAAACAGTGATGATCCAGAGGGAAACAGAGTATAAGGAAATACTGTAAGTGCTCATGGGTCTTGATGCAGAGAAAGCATTTGATAGAGTCAACTGGGATTTTATGAGTATTGCGATGGTAGCATTTATTTTATTTTATTTATTTATTTTTGTTTACTGGGAAATTCCAGCTGGACACAGGTCTTTTTTCAGCGGAGGCCCAGGGAGAAAAGCTCCACATAGCAGTCAGAAAGTAATAGCACAAGAGCAGTGAGATTACAATAATGAAGTAGCAGCATACAACATACAGACAATTATTTACATTAGTTAAGTATACAATATAAAGAACTAATGTAGGAGTTACATAGAAATAGTGGATTTAGCAATGTTACTATCAGTAGATTCTGTACCAGACAAGTAGGACTACAATCATGTAAACTATGTTGAGGAGAAGAATTCGAGCAGGTGATAGTTGGGGGTTTAGTGGGGTTTGGAACAAGGACATAGCCAGTGCATTTTTAGGTAAGATTTAAGTGTGGTCTTGAATTGACAGCTAGAAGGTAGCATGGTTATTGGGGGGGGTTGTTCCAGAGTCTGGATATGGTGCAAGAGAATAGAGCATCACCTGCTGAGTTTTTTGGTTTTGATGATAAGAAGTAGATTTTTGCTGCTGGAATGTAGCAGTCTAGTTGAGCTGTAGGGTTGGAGGAGGTTTTGAAGGGATAGGATTTTAAGAGGATGGATTACTAGTTTGTGGGCAAGTGAGAGTTGATTCAGGTGAAGAAGTTGAAGGAATTCAAGCCAGTCAAGTTCCCTAAGGGAGGTGCAGTGGTGGCTGCGATATGTTGCTCCAGTGACAAATTTTACAGTTTTATTGTAGCAAGCTTCAAGTTGTTTAGGTCCGTCAGCCTAATGTTAGTAAGTATAGGAGAAGTGTAGAATAAGTTGGAGATTAGTTGGGAATTTGCAACAGAAATTCTGGTAGTCTTGGTGAGGTACTGTTTGTTTCTGTACAGAGTGCCTAGCTTTCTGTGTACTTTTTATGGTAAGAGATATGTGGGTGTCAAATCTGAGATTGTTGTCAATCTCCACACTGAGTAGTTTGGTGTGATCTACTTTGCAGATGACTGTATTATCTTTGGTTAGAATACTAAATTGGGGAAATTGGACAGGTTTGAAGGGTTGGAAGATAATGAGTTTAGTTTTGCTGGGATTGAGAAGCAGTTGAACAATGGATAGCCAGCTTTAAACAGATGAGAATGATTCATGTGTGATCTTTTGGAGTTCTGGTATAGTTGAGGCAGAGCAGAGGAGAGTGGAGTTATCTGTGATCTGCGTACTGTATGAGAGTAGCATGCATAGTGGCACTATGTAAGTTATTGATGACAAGGGAGAAGAGTAGGGGGCCAAGGATGGAGCCTTGGGGTACACCAAGTGTAACAGGAAGTCGAGGGGATAGGTTGTTTTTCCAAACAACTAATTGTTGGCATCCAGTTAGATAGCTGTGGAACCAATCAGTGGCTGCTTGGGTAAAGGATAGGTTACAGAGATCAGAAGTTTGTGTGAGATCATGTCAAAAGCCTTTGATAGATCCAGAAATACAGCAGTGGAGAACATGCCATTGTTTTTATGATGAAGGATAGTGTTTGTGAAAGAGAGTAGTGCAGTAGTTGTGCTGTGGTATGGTCTGAAGCAATGCTGGGTGCTGGAGAGGAGGTTATTAGCTACGAGACAGTTTAAGACTTGAGAGTTTAATCATTTTTTGAGTATCTTGGAAAGAGAAGAGTGGATGGCGATGGGACGATAATTGGAGCGTTCAGTGGAGGAGCCACCTTTATGAAGGGGAACGACGTGTGATATTTTCCATAGAGTGGGCACATAGCTTTCTGATATGGAACGATTAATCAAGATGGAAACTAGATATGCTACGGCTTCAGCTGCTATTTTTAAGTATTCTGCGGGGAGATTGTCAGCTGCTAGTTTTTTGGGCTTAAGTTTTGTCAGAAGTCTCTTGATATAGGAGGTGGGTACTGAGGTGAAGGAAAAAGCGGGGGGTAGTGTATTCATTTTGGGTTTGGGTGGGGGGAGGGCTGTCCTGTTTGGCTAAGGTTAGGATGGTTTCATTGAAGTGTTTACTGAATGAGTCAGCAATACTGTTAGAAGAGGGGGGTATGGTAGGAGGAGGGGGGGTGTCTACTTTTCCTGGGTGGAGGATGGAGTTTATTGTGGACCAGAACTGCTGGGGGTTGTGGTGGGAGGAGTTTAGAGTGGACTGACAGTAAAGGGTTTTATCAATTTTTATTTGCTTGTTGGCCTTACTGCGCAGCTCGAGGAAGGATTAACTAGAGGAGGGTTTTTTTGTTTTGTCACCAGTGCTCCCAAGCCTTATCTCTTTGTTTCATTAGTACCTTGGTGCTTTATTTTTTGTATCCAGGGGGAGATTTGGGTCCTGGCTCTAGCATTTCTTATGGAGGCATGGGAGTTTAGGAAGGTGCTATTGAAGAAATGGATGGCTTTGTCTAGGGTCTATATTATAACACCAAAGATGCATTTAAATGAACGCCTCCTTGTTGACACGCAAAGACCGATCGCACTAAAGCGCAAATGGTCAAAACAGCAAATTCTTTCCCTGGGAAAGAATTTGTTTACTCAAACACACACACACACACACACACACACACACACACACACACACACACACACACACACACACACACACACACACACACATGCACTTACAAACATAACTATGTGGGGGGAATCTGCTCCCCACACCCCCCTAAATAAATATACCAACTCCAAGATTGCACAACAGTGGAGAAAAAGGCAACACTTGTAGTTGACCAACTACACCTTTGCCCTGTAAAGTATTCATCAAATCGCTTAAATGCATTTCGATGAATACGTGTCACTCATGTGGTGTTCAATATTACAATGTTTTGACGTTGTAATATAGACCCCTACATCTAGACTGAGGTATTTTAGTGGAGCCCAGTTACATTTTTGGAGGGATGAGATATAGGTGTGAGGGTTGACGTTTGTCTTGTTACGGATTAGTCTATGGATGATGGGCTTAGCACTGGATAAGTTGTGTCTAACGAGGAATGTTGGGGACTAGTCACTAGAGCCAGGTAGACAGCCAGCTATGTAGGAGTGGGGATTTTTGTTGACTAGTATCCAGTCAAGGATTGTATGATTGTTAGGATTTTTATTTATATGGGTAGGTGATTGTATTAGTTGAGAGAAACCATGTAGGTTTATGTGGTGGACTGTGTGATTGTTACTACAAGATAGCCAGTTTATTCTAAAGTCACTGAAGATTATAGTTTTATGGGGTAGAGAGTGGTTAGCCCAGTTGAGAAGATTTTCTAGGGGAGGTATGTTTTGAC
Organism: Protopterus annectens; assembly: GCF_019279795.1. NCBI lineage: Eukaryota > Metazoa > Chordata > Ceratodontiformes > Protopteridae > Protopterus > Protopterus annectens. The sequence goes on from NC_056726.1 coordinate 1,048,958,523, forward strand.
CAGGTGGGAAGTAGCAGTCGAGGATGTTGATTGTTTTATTTGGATTTAATGTGAGATTGGCATAAAAGATTTCTTCGTTTGAAATCTGGGGGGCAGATTTATTGAGAATTTGGATGTTGAGGTGGTGTTTAAACATTAGTGCAACTCCACCTCCTTTCTTGGATAGTCTGTCAACATGGAGGATGTTGTAACCAGTAGGGAGTATTTCTTCATTTTTGATGTGTGGTTTGAGTCAGGTCTCAGTGAGGATGAGAACATCAGGGGAGTATAAGGTTATGTTGGCATGTAGGTCCTGGGTTTAGACACATGACTAGGCGGTCAGATGACTTTTTGTTAGAGATTAGTAGTGAGATTGGGCAGTTTTTTGGGGTAGAGTAGGGGGGATGGTGATGGTGGGACCAGGGTTTGGGTGGATATCTCCACTGATGGCAAATTTTAAGAGGGTAATGAGCATTAGTTTTATAAAGCTAGTAAATAATCTGTCATACTTTAAGGATTTTTTTTATTTAAAAGTTGTACGTATCTAATAGTTGGGTGGATGTATTGGGATAGAGAGTTTTTGGTGGGGAAAATGTAGTTAGTGAATGGGTGTTGGAAGGGGGTTGGAGTGAGGGTGCAGTGATGGTGGTTGGGTGTGACTATTGTGGAGTTTTGTTAGGATGTGAGGTGTGCAAGAAGAGTGCAGGTAAGGAGAGTACTAATCTTAGGTAGTAGCATGGTTGTCAGGTGAAAAGTGTGTAAAGAAGTAGGCGGGTCTTCTGTAATGAAGGAAGGAAGCTGTAACTGTTACCTGATTGGTTTATGTTTAATGGTGTGGCTATGGCTAAGAATAAATGTAGACTTAGCAGAGGTGAGTGAGATTTGGGGGCAGGGTGGGGCACGAAGTGAGACCGTGCATAGCACGGGCAAACGGAGCAAGGCCTAAACCCCAAACTAAGGTTCAGCAAGGTAAGTAAATATATAGCTAGAGATATCTCAAATCTTACTTTATTTATTTTGTTTTTTATTTTAGCAGGGATTTCTGGCAAGGAAAGATTTTGAGAGTGGAGGGAGGGGATTTAAGAAGAGGGAATTAGGTTAAAACAGTACTGGCCTGATTGAGTGCACACTACCTTAGTTGGCAGTATAGCAAAAGAAATTACACATACACTTATTTTCTTTTTTTCTTTCTTTTTTTTTTTGTTGGTAGTTCAGAACCGGGAGCCTGTAGTAGTAATTGTCCGCACATCTAATAGGGGCGGGAGGGGGGTCAGTAAGTCAGCCAGTTGTAGAGGGAAACCTGCTAGGGAGAGAAAAGTGTAAAGAAGTTATAGGAGTAGTGTTTCACTTATCTATGCAATCAAAAATACGGGCAAAC
>NC_056726.1:1049017814-1049035314 GCF_019279795.1 Protopterus annectens
TTCACAATCCAGCCCACTTCACTGATTTCCATTCAATTTTGTATATCTCCACCTCTGTTACCGTCAGAAATACACTCAATAGTTTTAAAGATAAAAATATTTTACTGTTTGTCGTTTTTGCTTTTAAGTTACCTGTAACACATTGCACTTAAATTACCTGGCACTTGCTCACTAAAGCAATTATATAAGTCAGCACTAAAAATTAAAAGCACTACACCCTCACTCCCCACTGGCCCTGGTTTTCAATTATTAAGGAATTCCCAGTATTATTCTAGCATGTCCAAAGGTCAGTTGTCAATCTCCTCTCGGTCCAGCTGGTGAATCTGGGAATCTTGAGGCAATGTTACAACTGCCTCATGTACACAGACAACCCTCTCCTCCTCCCAACAAATTCCAACACATGTGAGAGATGCAACCATATAGCCAAACTGGAGGCTAAGCTCTCTCAACTCAGTACTAGCATAACCAGTCAGGAGGAGAAGGAAACCACACTCACTACAATTCCAGTCTCACATAGACCTACCACGACAGCAAACCAAACACATAATCACACAAAAACATACTCGGAGGCTCTAAATAAAGATCTGCCCGAAGCAGCAGAGACCTCCAAAGCAGACACCCAAGCAGCGCTACCAAAACAAAACACGTGCAACACATATCTCACAAAGCCAGTGTGCCAAACAGTCACAGCCCTTAAGACTAAACAACACACCTGATACACTTGTAATAGGTGACTCTATAAATCAGGCACACTGGCGTCACAAGCTCACCAGGCTGAACAAGGAGAGGGTCACGGTGAGCAGCCTGTCGGGCTAGGATCCGCCACATAACACAAGCACTCAGGTCACTCCAAGGCAATTACAAATATGACTCAGTCATTGTCCATGCTGGTGTGAATGACCTGAGATGTACCTCCCTGGACTACATGAAAAGAGACATAAAGGCTCTCTGAGCATGTAGCCCAGGCTGGTATGACCCTGACCATGAGTAGCATCTTACCCTCACCAAGAATGATGCCACAATATGAAGACAAGATGATCAATTTCAACAATTGGCTTAAGTACTGGTGTCATTCAAAGGGGATCCAATGCCTGTCAGCTTGGGATGATATGCTTTCGACAAGCCACGATGCTTCGCTAGGGGCGGCTTGCACCTGTCACCCTGGGCTTCCGGATATTGGCAAAGGCTCTTGCTACGCCCATAGTGCCTTTTTTAGGCAAGGCTCAAAAGACAAACCCACCTCCATAGGTATCACAAGGGATAACAAACTAAGAGTAATGCTACTCAGCCAGAAGTCTAAACCTCAAGATGCACACACTCAAAACTCTCCTTAGCATGGAGAACATCGATATCTGTGCAGTAACAGAAACCTGGTTCAGGGCTCCCGAGAGCACCCCATCACTACCAGGTTATACCTCATACCATGCTGTTACGCCCCAAAACTTGGATCCGAACCACAAAAGGAGGGAGTATCGATATTCATCAAAGATACCCACACCTCCAGGTTGGTGGCAAAGCACGAAGCATCAGAGACTATCCATGTGCAACTAACAGTGGGTAAAACTGCCTTCCAGTTTATAGCCTGCTACAGGCCACCCTCCCACACTCAGGAACCCCACTCAGCCTTCCTTAGAACACTGGAAAATATGAAGGTCTCTCCAAACACCATTATATTGGGCGACTTCAACTACCCAAACATAGACTGGGAGCATTACTCTAGCTCCAACACCCTAGCCCAAAGGTTCCTAGAATTTATAAACTCAAATGCTATGGAACAACTTGTTACCACTCCCACAACAGGGGAAAACATACTGGACCTGATCATCACCAACATGGGGACTCTATGCTCCAGACCAGAAGTGTATCCCTCACTGGTAAGATCAGACCATAAACTAATCTCACTGGATATTCACATCCCGACCCCATCCCCTGGCCAGAAAACCACAGTGAAAAACTTCTCTAAAGCAAATTTTACACTCCTCAAAACTGAGGTGGAATCCTTCAAAGCCCCCGGCCTGTGGAAAATACGGCCCAGACCGCAGAATCCTTTATAGCGCATTCTATGAACACCTTCAGGAATGCATGGATCATCTTGATCCCAAATAAAACCAAGACCCAATGCTCTAAAGGCAGACATCCTGTCTGGTGGACACCAGCCATAAACAAACTATACAATAGAAGGAGGAAGCTACTAAATGATAGAGCAAAATCCCCAAAAGGGAAGGCATCACTGATCAGTATTAGCAAAAAACTACGGGCACACATAAAATTGTCTAAGGCCAGCTTCGAGAGAAAAATTGCACAGGACACTAAGGATAATCACAAGGCTTTCTTTACTTATGTTAGGAACCTGGGTGGTAATTCCCAGATATGCTCAGAATTAGTCCAAAATGACAAAAATACACGAACCCACAGACATTGCCAACATCCTAGCTGACAGGTTCAGCGCAAACTTCTCCCTCCCCCCCACCAAAAGGGCAAATATCTATCCCAGCAGAGTGCTGCCCCCCTGACATCTCAGATGCTCAGGTAAGAGCCGCCCTCTCCAAAGCAAAAACACAGCATCAATGGGAACAGATGGTGTCGGGCTGTGTCCTACATGAACTCCAAGAAGAGCTAAACCCAAACATAAAACTACTGTTCAATCTCAGCCTTACTACAGGATATGTACCCAAAGAGTGGCGTACAGCAACAGTGGTCCCTCTCCATAAAGGTGGTGCCTCAACGGATCCTGGAAACTATCGCCCCATAAGCCTGACTAGCTTGGTCTGCAAAGCTATGGAAAGGATCATCATGGACCTCATAAATAAAGATATTGGGGACCTACAAACACTGGATCCTACCCAGTTCAGCTTTGTTAAGGGCAGATCCTGCCTCTTAAACCTGGTTGATTTCTTTGAAACAGTCACCAAGGCCATTGACGAGGGGAAGGTGGTCCACACAGCCTACCTGGACCTCAAAAGCCTTGATACAATACCCCTCTCGGGCATTATAGATAAGCTCACCAGCTTAAATATAAACCCCTATGTCACTAGATGGATTGCAAACTGGCTCAAGGACAGAACCCACATGGTTAGAATTGCTGGAGCCATGTCAGACTCCAAACCAGTTACAAGATGTGTCTCACAAGGCTCAGTCCTGGGACCTCTCTTGTCCGGTATATATTTCTCGGAGGTACAGACCAACACGGAAGGACTGTGGCTGACCAAGTTTGCAGATGACTGCAAACTGGGCGCCATAATCGACTCTCCAGCCAACACAAGCATCCTCCAAAAGGGCCTCATAGAAACAGACAACTGGTGCCAGAGCCATGGCCTCAAGCTAAATGCCAAAAAGTGTATAGTCATCCCCTTTGGCAAAAACAAAGTGCTCACAAATTACCACATAGGTGGTAATCCATTAAATACAGAAGAAGTAATTAGGGACCTGGGGACCCAAGTTGATAGCAATCTCTCATTTGACAACCACGTGGCCAAAGTGGTTAGAAAAACATTTTATATAGCCTACCTAATCATGAAGGGATTCACATCTAGATCAGGGAGGTCATCGTGCCTCTTTACTCATCCTCATCAGGCCCATAATTGAGTACAATGCCCCTTTTGGGATGTACCTTACCAGACACCTGCAGCAACTGGAAAGACCCCAAAAGTACCTCACCAAGAGGATCAAAGGGCTCAAACAGATGCCATATGCTGCCCGATTAAAGAAACTCCAGCTCTACTCAGTGGCATACCACCTGTTCAGAGGCGATCTGTGCCTGGCGTATAAAGCCATGTCCAACCCGGAATTAATGGACATGCTGCACCTCAGAAAATCCAAATTCCATCGAGCTACGCTCGAGAGACTTGAACCTCAGCACTGAAATAAATAGGACATGCTGGAGGGACAGATTCATAACCCAGAGGCTCCCTTCACTCTGGAATAAAATCCCAGTCCAGGTTAGGCAGAGTCCCTCATTGACTCTCTTCAAGAGGAATCTTGATGAGTGGATGGGAGATCGTAGGTTTACCCCGGGTATCACTTCTGTGTCACTGTTAAACAGAGGCACATTATACTAACCTCGAAAAAGGGCATAGCAAAATAAATTTAAAATGGGTGGCGAAAGCCAAACACATTCTGGCTAGGCTTATAAATGCCCTAGGGCAGATAGCCTAGTATGAACCTATGAACCTATATGCAATGGGTAACATAAAACATGATTAACTAGTGCATTATTTGGGCCTTTATGCTTTATGTCTCTAAGGTGGCGTAAAATCCTATCTTTTAGGCATTTTGCTGATTTACTTTAAATGAGTATTCTTTGCTCATAACAAGATGTCGAAATAAGTTATTGCTATCAATTGAAGGACAGGCTTTGCATCTTCCACATCTAAAAGTACCTTGTCTATTAAATCGCTGTTGAGTTAAAAAAAATCCTTATTACATAAAAGTCTCTTTCTTTATGTTTTTCTTGTTCTTAACTCAAGTGTGTTTCCTATAATTTTCCTTAGTTTCTCATCTTCTCTGAGAATTGGCCAGAACCTTTTGACCACATCACGTACTTGTGTGGAGTCAGTGCTATATGTTAGGATACAGTTTAATTTATCCTGCTTCTGTCCTTGCTTTTTTAATGCCCCTCGTCCTTTGGTTAAGTTCTTATTCAAAATGCAGGGGTGTCCTTTATTCTTCCTCACTTTGTTGGGACTAGATTGAATAATAAAGTCCCTTTTGCCATAGCCTCTCTCCTGGAGGTGTTCTTGTAACCTTACCTGTTCCTTTCATAGTCACTGTCTTCGGTGCATAATCTAGAGATACGCATGATTTGATTCTCCATAATATTTTTGAAAATGAATCCTGGGTGCATACTATTTCTATGTAGATAGTGATTTTTTCATGTACTCTTTCTAGATATACTAGTAGTTAGTCCCTGTTCATTTAGCTTCAAGTTAACATCCAAAAACTCAATTTCTTTATTGGAGTAATTAACAGTGAATTTCAAGAAAACAGTGGTAGAATTCAGATATTCCGTGAATGATATAAGTTGTTCCTTGTTCCCTTTCCAAAGGATAAAAATATCATTCACAAAACACCCACAATAAAATAAGTACATTGCCCATGGATTGTCATCACACAGAACTTTTTCTTATTTTCATTGTATTAATATCAGATTGGAATAACTATTGGCACAGGGGATACCCATAGCTACCCTCCAAAGTTGCCAATAGCATTGGGTGCCATACACAAAGACATTATTTTCTAGAATCAGTTCAAGCAAAAAGCAAACTAGATCAACATTAGTTCCCATCAAAGATGCAAAGCTCCTAATGGCTTCTATGCCATAGACATTCGGTATCATAGTGAAGAGGCTATTAACGTCCATTGTCATCGGCATTAGCCCTAAGAAATCATTCAGTGCGTTCATCTTAACATATAGGTCATTAAGAAAGCTGCCTGTGTCCTTTAGGACAGTGGTGGCTTTGGGCAGTATTTTCTTCAACTCTTCTTCAGCATACATAGATAGCGGCTCGGTGATCCACCCTCTGCCGGCTACGATGGGTCGTAGTGGAGGGTTATCATAACTTTTGTGAATTTTAGGGAGGGCACTAACGATAGGAATGGTTGGTTTTAATATTTCAAAAAAATCATACATTTCCTTGGACAAGCGTCCTTCCAGCAGCATCTCCATTAAAGTTCCTTGGAGGCGGCTAAATCTAACTTGTTGTTATTGATTCTCCTGTAAGTCTGTATGTCACTTAACATATCCTCCATACTAGCTCTATACCAAAGGGAATCCAAAACCACAATGGCTCCTCCTTTGTCCGCTGGCTTGATGACTATATCATCCCTTGATTTCAATTGGAACTATGCTTCTCTCTCAGCAGTAGTCATATTGTGAAAATGACCACTATTCTTATTTCTTCTCTCAATTTTCCAACCTCATTTTTGCACAGTCGAACAATGAGCTCCACTGCTGGGTGGTTCACTGGTACGAAGGTAAAAGGTTTCTTGAGTTTCCATACATTATTTGTCCCTTTACTTCCAAAGTGACTTTTTAGAGTGATGTTACACCCAAAGCATTTGATGTCTGTAACAAATTCACTCAGGTCAGAGCATAGGGAGGGTATCAAAGTTAAACCTTTAGCTAATATCTGTACGTGTTCACTGCTCAAATATTTCTTAGATATTTCTGAGATAAATTCACTACCAGTGTAGATTGTATGCTGTTCATGCAGTCAGTTTTTTTCCTTTTCCTTTTCCTTTCCTGACTGCAGGACACAGATCTGTGCTGTGGCCCCTAATTTATGAACCTACTTATCAGATGGTGGCCTAATGGTTAAGGTGTTTGCCTTACAAACATGAGCTGCAGGGTTTGAGTCTCACAAGGGATAATTGGCTAGGCTTAAAATGGCTCGCAAGAGCAGTCAGCCTAGTACTAATCTATGAATCTAAGATGTACAGGCTAAAACAAAAGGCCTGTGGCTGACAAAGTTTGCTGATGATCGCAAACTGGGTGCAGTCATCGAGTCCCCAAATGATGTCAACATCCTACAAGAGGGACTTACACAGACAAATGACTGGTGCCAAAGTCATGAGCTAAAGCTCAAGACAAAAAAAACGCATTATCATCCTCTTCGGCAAGGGCGACATCCCTGCAGATTACCACATTAATAACAACACCCTAAGCAGGAAATCAGTGGTGAAAGAATTGGGCACATAGGTTGACAGCAACCTTTCCTTTGACCACCATGTGTCCACAGTGGTAAGAAAGTCTTTCTAAGTCACCCACCTATAAATAAGGGCATTGCATCCAGAACAAAAGAGGTTATAACCCTCCTGTATGCCTCACTCATCAGACCAATAGTACAGTACAATATTCCCTATGGTATGTACCTTACCAGGCACCTGCAGCAACTGGAAGGACCTCAAAGGTTTCTTAAAAAGAAAATTCAGGTTCTTCAGCATATGTCATATGTTGACAGACTGAAATCACTGTCACTATACTCTGTGTCTTACAGACTACTCAGAGGCGTCCTGTGCCTGCATATAAAGCAATCACAGATCCTGCTCTAATGGAAATTCTGCACGTTCGTAAATCAAATTGTACAAGGTGCACTTGCTCTAGAGAACTCAGCCTGGTATGTGACATCAACAGGACTTGCTGGAGAGCCAGATATATCTCAAACAGGTTACCTTTCCTCTGTTACACACTTCCAATTCAGGTGAAGCAGAGCCCCTCGCTGACCCTATTTAAGCGAAATTTGGATGACTGGATGTGAAACTGCAAATTCACCCTGGGAGTTTCACCTGTGTCCCTCTTGGACAGGGGCAGTAGTTGTTGACTTAGTTCCGTTTAATACCTTGATATTCTTGGGAACAGGGGTTGTACTTAGCTAGGTTTGTAAGGGCCCTAGGGCCATTAGTCTAGTAACCACCTATGATCCTATATAAATTGGGGAAAATGTACGATACAAGATGCAACAAGAGGTTGGAAATCACAGAACATAAGAATAAGGGAATCAAATGCACTGATGTTTATAATGTTAGGAGACTAAAGAATATGAAAACCTTATCATGAATGCATGCTTTAAAGTTTTTCTCTGCAGTGTGAAACTCAGACTTATGTTCTAGAAATAGTGGATGAGAATTGATATACATGAAGTAGCTCAAAATATGTGACTATCGCAATTACAACACATTTTCTTAGAACGGGCAGCAGAGTGGAGAAAAAGCAAAATACAAATTTTTATTTTGCCCTTTGTCCCTTACAAAAAATGGAAAAGAAACATGAAACAGAAGTGTATTTATCATGACATTTAGAAGAGGCCACACAGCTAGGGGTTAATAGCATAAAAATGGTAAGCCTGCCATGGAAAAGAGATACTGCACTTGTTCTTAACCAAATGGCAAACATTTTTTTTTCTGCAAAAGTCTGTAAAATTATTTTAAAATCATAGGAATGAGAACGTTTGTCATGACTTTGGGGGCGATGTTAAGAGCCCATGCACTTTTTATGCCTTCTACCCTGTCATTTTTACTCTGATGCTTAAAGTTAACCTTGCAGGTATTAAATATAGCAAACTACAGAATCAGGACCCAGATTATATTACAATGGCAAATCTGTTCTTCTTTATAGCACACCATCATCTGAATTCGCTTGCAGTGCTTCTTTAAATCAGTATAGAAGTTATTCAAGGAAAAACATGTTCTCACTACATCTTTCTATGCATTCCTAGCTTTTACTTCCAGTTTCATGTTCCTGCAAAGTTTATAAAAAATGGGCTGCCTTTTACAGTTCAGAAATAAAAATATGAAGTACGTTTATTATAAAATTGCCTCCTGAAATTTCTTACCTGTATGTTCATGCTGACTGCTCCTGACACCCTCTAGTAGTGCAGACTGCACTCTTTATCAACACAAAGTTAGGAATTAAAAAGGCAAAAAGTATTTGTCTATAAAAACTGAGTTTTATCACTGGCTCAAAAAGTCTTACCTCTAGCTTCATAATCTCCAGTTTCAGCTTCCAGCCACATGAAACCACCACACTATGCAGGAACTCACACAGCCACTGTTTCCCTGTAAAGGCTCAGGGCAAACATTATAACAGCGGGTACCACAAAGCAAAACATTTATGTAATTTTGTAAACTATGGCAATATTCTGTCTGAAAGGTTAAGCACTTCCTGTCCATCTCTGAAATGCATCCCCCAGACCCTGCTGAGTACTTGATTAATATTCATGAGATACAGCTGTACGTGAAGTGCAGGAGGAAATAGTGATGGTCCTTAATATTTAATGAGATAATCTTATACGACAACACTGCTTGTCTTTGCATTATGCAGTGCACATCAAAAACAGGTTTCATATACTAGCAGGATTTTCCATCAGCCTCCTCCTGTGCACATACTAATTTTACAAACTGGATTGTAAATTTTCACAACCCTAAAATAATCACATTTTTAGCTGCACTGTCAGATAGGCTCCAGAAGGATCAGGTAATATACGTGTATAACAAATTTGCAGCTTTAAATATATATTTGCTGACTTTGCATATTGCTGCAGCTTGGCAAAAAAAGAGAGCGGCAAAAGTAAGAAGATGTGGTAGTCTTTATTTTGCACTTGGTGAACAGTTTCCGTGAGGTGTCTTGGTAAAAAAAAGGAGCAAACTCAAGTTTAAATCCCAGTCTGAGTTATAAAGAGATTTCAGTGTTACTGAGAGCACTTCTATTAATGCCTTCCCAGATGTTATTAAAACAAAACAGTCTGCAAGCAGTTTGGAGAGATATGGTGCATATATGAACAGTTCTGCAGAGCTGTAATGCATCTCTACTACACATAGTGCTGTTGTAATACAGTGGGACTCCCAAATGGAAAAACACAAGTGTGAGCTACATTCTACTTATTTCCTCCCCTTTACTTTTAACCATGGAGAAAAGATAACATTTAACCAACAGGCCCATTAATTAGAAAGTTGAGCCTCCAAATTGCCCATAGGTTTGTGGTGTGTGTGTGCGTGCGTGTGTTATCTTCCAATAGACTTATGTCACATGCAATATTCTCTCTCTGCCTTGTTCATATTCCTTGCAGTCAAGAGTACAGATAGCAAATGGCAGGTTTTCAACTGCACATACTTTAAAAAAAAAAAACAATTCACTCATTTTTATTGACTGAGATGTGCTTGAATTTAAATAAAAAAAGAAATGCCTGATATATTTACTATTGTTTATGGTTTTACGTTTACCCAATTTTGTGTGCTCCCAGCTGCCCATCTGCATTATTTTTTCTTAATGTATGGTTACATATTCTATTAAAGTCCCACCCCAAGCCCCCAAGCTCTAACAAAAATGTTTGCTGTCCTGAAACATGAACTGCCAAGACTGAGAGTAGGGGAGCTGCACTCCCCTGTGTGGAGGAATGGGGTTACATTCTGAAAATTAGTGTAAAAGTTAGAGTACATTTCCAAAAATCCAGATTACATCTCTGCTTGCTGAGATGCTGGCACAGTCTTTGGCTCCCCAAAAGTGTTGAGTAGGATAAAATAGACACAAGAAAATTAAAGAATGACTATATGACTACATAAGTTCATAGGTGATTACTAGGCTAACTGCCCTAGGGGGCCTTTTTAAGCCTAGCCATTCTTTCCCAAATGTATCTGGCATGATTTGTTACCACAAAATATACACACACACACACGCGTGTGTATATACATGTGTATATATATATATATATATATATATATATATATATATATATATATATATATATATATATATATATATATATATATATATATATATATATATATATATATATATATATATATATATATATATATATATATATATATACTTTAGGGTTGGATATAGGCTTGGATGAAGAATGTTCAAGCATTTGCAGTCTGCCAGTGTCTATAAGACACATAAGGTGCCAGACCAGGGGTAAATTTGCAATTCCCCCTCCACTGATTCAAGCTACATTTGAATTTGGTTAGGGAAGAACTCTGCTTCACAAGGATGGGAAGCCTGCTCCAGAGGAGACATAGTCCCTGAGATACATACTTGTCCCTCCAACAAGTCCTATTGATGTTGCAGGCAAGGTTCAAGTCCCTAGATTGGATATTTCTGATGTCATTAGTTTTGTAGATGTGGAACAGGTTCATCAGAGCTGGATCACAGCATGTTTTGTAGGTCAGGCCTAGATTATCTTGCAGTAGTCTGTAACAAACTGAATACAGTCATAAGGCTTTGAATGCAATCCACAAAGGACATGTCTTTTATGGCCTTTATTTTTTTGTGGGGAACCTCTGTGGATGCCCCAGTTGTCACAAATGCCTGGTCAGATACATACTGAAGGGTGCATTGTACTCAATGATTGGTTGGATGTGGGACAAGTACAGAGGAACAATGACATCCTTGGTCCTACACGACATATCCTTGGTTAAAAGTTCTGCAATGTAGAATGCTTTTCTCAATACCATAGACACATGATGGTAAAAGGCCAGGTTACTCTCTACATGCATTCCTAAATTCCTGACCACTGGGTTGACTCTTAGAGGTATATTATCAATATGGTAATTTTCAGAGATAGACAGCTTTCTAAAAGATAGTCTTATGCATTTCTTTGCACTGAACTTTAAACCATGGCTCCGGAAGTCTGTGTCAGGCGTTTTTGAAGGATACTTGAGTTTTTGGAGATACAAAGACTGTACTTAGTTTGCTTTAATCTGCAAACTTGATCAGGCAGAGGCCCTTGTTGTTAACTTTGACTTAAGAGAAGTAGATGCCAAAAAAGGAAAGGCCCCAGCACTAAGCCCTGAAGGACTCCACTAATGATTGGCTTCTCTATGGAGGTAGCTTCCCCTATCCTAACTTCTTGAGTCCTATTTGTGAGCCAGATGGCTACCCATTGGGTGACATATGGGTTTATACATAATTCAGTGAGTTTATCTACCATGCCTAAGTGAGATACTGTGTTGAATGCCTTGGCTAGGTCAAGACAGGCAGTGTGTACCATTTTGCCCTCAGCCATGGCTTTACTGATTCAAAGAAGTCCATTAGGTTGAGTAGGCATGACCTACCCTTAGCAAAACCAAACTGGGCTGGATCCAATGTCTGTAGGTTTCCTATGTCATTGTTTATCTTTTATATTATGATGCTTTCCGTGGCTTTGCAAATTAAACTATGTGTCTGTAGTTGCCCAGTTCCACAGATGACCCCCCCCCCCTTTTTGCAGAGGAATAACAGTTGCAGTTCTCCATTTACTTGTAACAATGCTGGTCTGAAGGCAATGGTTAAGTAATGATTCTAGTGGGCATGATAGGTCATGCTATATGGTAGTTAGGAGGCAAACTGAGATATTATGCATGGGTTATAATGCCTTCCACATGTTCAGAAAACAAAATGAATGTGAAAAAACAAGGGAGGAGAAGTACTCATTAAAGACAAATACACCTCTAGACTGGTTAAAAAGTACTACTCCTAGAGTTACTCCAAGTCCAACTAACTGTAGTAAAGATCCCTCTCCACATCATTATTTACTATAGGTCCATGGACTACAAAAACCACACAGCCTACCTGGACCTACTTGAATCACTCTCAGTACAGCCAGATACCCTGGTCATGGGTGACTTTAACTAACCTTCCATTGATTGTAACATACATGAGCACAAATGCACTTGACTAAAGGTTCCATTCAAAGTAAGGATTGTACCTGACACACCCTCAGGAACAAAAAGGTTAAAAAATGTCTTCAAAGCAAATTATATTGAGCAATGGTATCAGTAGTTTTAGACCCCCTGCCAACACTGACAGCAATGACCCTTATACTGAGGTGTACACAAATGTCCTGTATAAACACATATATAAATGCACAGACTCAGCCATACCGGAACGGATTAAATCAAGATCCTCACAATAAAATAAGCCACCCTGGTGGACGTCCAGCATAAATAGGTTATACAACAAGAGAAAGAAACTGCTATCAAAAAACAAGAGGGAATGGTCCCAGCAGAGGAAGAACTCCCTTCAAAGCATAAACAAGCAGATTAGAAATATTGTAAAATCCTCTAAAGCTAATTATGAAACTAAATTAGCATTCCTAACTAAGGAAAATCACAAAGCATTCTTTAGCTATGTCCAGAATCTAAAAATGAATGCCTAGCTTTGTGCCAAACAGCTGTGGACGTTCCCACTTATATTAAACCTGAGGACATCGGCAACCTGCTAGCAGACAGGTTTGGTGAAAACCTCACCCTCCTGTCCCCATCAATCATACCCCATAACATATCTGTCACCAGTCTTCTCCCTGATATCTACAGAGAGCAGATCATTGCCGCACTCTCCAAGGCCAAAAACACAGCCTGTATGGAACAGGACATCATCCCAGGCTGATTAAATGGTCTAAAACAGGAGTTAGCAGAACCACTGAGCACTCTCTATAATCTCAGTCTAAGCACTAGCTTTGTCCCAGCTGAGTGGAAAACAGCAACTGTAATCCCCATGCACAAAAGGGGTCCATCAACCAACACCAGGAACTATAGACCCATAAGCCTAACCAGCCTTATCTGCAAGGCCATGGTGAGAATCATCATGGACCATTTCAACAAGGATATAGGTGACCTTCAAACTCCTGACCAAATGCAGTTTGGCTTTGCTAAGGGCAAATCTTGCCTGCTAAACCTGGTGGACTTCTTTAAGAATGTCACCAAGGCCCTGGATGAAGGCAAAACAGTTCATACTACCTATCTCAACCTAGCCAACGCCTTTGACAAAATCCCTCACTCAGGCATCATTGAGAAACTCACCAGGGTGGGGATTAAACCTTACATCACTAGCTGGGTTGCCAACTGGCTCACAAACAGAACACATACAATCAAAACTGCAGAAGCAACATCTACCAGCAGACCTATTACCGGTGGTGTTCCACAGGGATCTGTGCTGCACCCTCTACTGTTTCGTATCTATTTTTCAGAAGTCCAGGCAAAAATAGATGGCCTATGGCTTACCAAGTTTGATGATGACAGCAAATTGGGTACAATCATTGAATCCCCCAAAGATGTCAACATTCTACAAAATGAGCTTACACAGACAAAATTATTGGATTCAAAGACAAGGACTTAAACTAAACACAAAAAAAATGCATCTTCATTCCCTTCGGCAAAAGAAATACCCCTGCTAATTACAACATTAATAATACCCCCTAAGTTCAAACTCAGTGGTGAGAGATTTGGGAACACAATTTTGATCATCAGGTGTCCACAGTAGTAAGGACGGCCTATGTTGCACACCTCACAAGCAAGGGTATAGCATCCAGAGCTAAGGAGGTTATAATTCCCCTGTACTCAGCTCTTATCAGACCAATAATAGAGTACAATGCTTTTTTCTGTAAGTACCTCACCAGACATCTGAAGCATCTGGAGAGACCCCAGAGGTTTCTCACCAAGAAAATTCAGAGCCTACAACACATGGCCTACATGGACAGACTGAAGGCCTTAACGCTTTACTTAGTAATGTATAGACTGCTTAGAGGAGAAGTGTATCTGGCCTACAGAGCAGTCTCAGACCCTGCCTTGATGAAGCTGCTGAACATCTACAAATCCAATGGGAGAAGATTCACTCACTCTAGGGATGTTAACCTAGCCTACCTTATTAACAAGACACACTGGAGAGACAAATATAGGTTCATAGGTTCATAGGTTTATACTAGGCTATCTGCCCTAAGGCATTTATAAGCCTAGCCCAAATTTTTGTGGCTTACGCCACCCCTTATATGAAAAAATACTGTGCCCATTAGTTTGTTGTGCCTCTGTCCAGCAGTGACACAGAGATGATTCCCGGGGTAAACCTACGATCTCCCATCCACAGGTCTAGATTTCTCTTCAACAGAGTCAGCGAAGTGCGCTGCCTCACATGGACCGGGATTTTATTCCACAGCATAGGGAGTCTCTGAGTGATAAATCTATCCCTCCAGCACGTCCTATTTATATCCGTGCTAAGGTTTAAGTCGCTTGCTCTAGTGGTTTTGGTGGATTTGGATTTTTTGAGGTGGAGCATGTCCATTAATTCCGGGTTGGACATGGCCTTGTATGTCAGGCACATGTCACCTCTGAGCAGACGGTATGCGACTGAATAGAGCTGGAGTTTCTTCAATCTGGCAGCATATGACAGATTTTGGAGTCCCTTTATCCTTTTGGTGAGGAACTTTTGGGGTCTCTCCAATTGCTGCAGATGTCGGGTGAGATACATCCCGAATGGGGAATTGTACTCGATCATTGGTCTGATAAGTGAAGAGTACAGGGGAACAATGACCTCACTAGATCTGGATGTGAATCCCTTCATGATCAGGTGGGCAATGTAGAAGGTCTTTCTAACCACTTTAGCAATGTGAGTGTCAAAAGAAAGGCCACTGTCAACCTGGGTCCCCAGGTCCCTGATAACCTCTTCTGTGCTTAGTGGATTGCCACCTATATGGTAGCTTGGGGTTACCTTGTTTTTCCCGAAGGGTATGACTATACATTTTTTGGCGTTTAACTTCAGGCCATGGCTCTGGCACCAGCTATCTGTTTCCGTGAGTCCCTTCTGAAGGATATCCGTGTCCGATGCACTTTCCACTATGGCGCCCAGTTTGCAGTCTTCTGCAAACTTTGTCAGCCAAAGTCCTCCCATGTTGGCCTGTACTTCTGAGAAGTAGATGCCAAACAATAGGGGGCCAAGGACCAAGCCCTGTGGGACACCACTTGTGACCGGCTTGGAGTCTGACACAGCGCCAGCAACTCTAACCTTGTGGGTTCTGTCCTTAAGCCAGTTTGCAACCCATCTTGTGACATATGGGTTTACATTTAAGCTGGTAAGTTTTTCTACAATACCCGAGTGGGGTATTGTGTCGAAAGCCTTTGCAAGGTCAAGGTAGGCTGTATGGACTGCCTTTCCCTCATCAATGGCCTTGGTGACTGTTTCGAAGAAGTCGACCAAGTTCAAAAGGCATGATCTTCCCTTGACAAAGCCAAACTGGGTCGGGTCCAATGTCTGCAAGTCCCTATATCTTTGTTTATGAGCTCCATTATGATCCTCTCCATAGCTTTGCAGACTAGACTTGTTAAGCTTATGGGGCGGTAATTACCAGGGTCCGTAGAGGTGCCGCCTTTGTGGAGTGGGACCACAGTTGCCGTACGCCACTCCTTGGGCACGTATCCTGTGGTAAGGCTGAGATTAAACAGCTGCCTTATGTGCGGGTTTAATTCCTCATTTAGCTCGTGTAGCACACAGCCGGGGACACCATCCGGTCCCATTGATGCTGTGTTTTTAGCTTTAGAGAGAGCAGCTTTCACCTGCGCATTTGAGATGTCCGGGAGGCTACACTCGGCTGGGATAGTTATCTCTCCTTTAGGGGGGGGGGTGAAGTTTGCACTGAACCTGTCTGCCAGTATGTTGGCAATGTCTGTGGGTTCAGTGATTTTTGTATCATTTTGGACTAATTCTGAGCATATCTGGGAGTTTCCACCCAGGTTTCTAACATAGCTGAAAAAGGCCTTATGATTGTCCTTTGAATCCATGGCAATTTTTCTCTCAAAATTGGTCTTAGTTGATTTTATGAGTGCTCGTATTTTTTTACTAATAATGATCAGGGGTGACTTCCCTTTTATGGATTTTGTTCTATCATGTAATAGCTTTCTCCTCTTATTGTAAAGTTTGTTAATGGCTGGGGTCCACCAGACTGGACGTTTGCCCTTTGTGGAAAGAGTCTTGGTTTTATTTGTGATTGCCTGATCCATGCAGTCCTGAAGGTGTTCATAGAAGGCATTTGTAAGGGCTTCCGCAGCTTGGGTTGTGGTTTCCACTGGCTCAGGGGCCTTGAAGGATACCACACCAGTCTTGAGTAGTGTGAAGTTTGCTTTAGAGAAGTTCTTCACTATGGTCTTTTTTATTTGGGGTGGGGCGGGATGTGGATTTCCAGTGAGATTAGTTTATGATCAGATCTCACCAATGAGGGATATACTTCTGGTGTGGAGCATTTTGTCCCCATGTTTGTGACAATGAGATCTAGTATATTTTCTCCTCTCGTGGGAACAGTGACTAGCTGTTCCATGGCATTTGAATTTATGAACTCCAGGAACCGTTGGGCTAGAAAGTTAGGGCTTGAGTAATGTTCCCAGTCTATATTCGGGTAGTTGAAGTCACCCAATATGATGGTGTTTGGAGATACATTTATACCCTCCAGTGTCTTCAGGAAGGCTGTGTGGGGTTCCTGAGTTTGAGAGGGTGGCCTGTAGCATGCTACAATTTGTAGAGCAGTTTTGCCTATGGTTAGTTGCACCTGGATGGTTTCTGAAGCTTCGTGAGTTGCCACCAACCTGGAGGTGTGGGTATCCTTTATGAATATGGATACACCCCCTCCTTTTGTGGTGTGGTCCGGGTTTTGGGGCCGGAACACATGATATGAGGTAAAACCTAATAGTGCGGGGTGCTCTCAGGAGCCTTGAACCAGGTTTAAGTTACAGCACAGACATCGATGTTCTCCATACTGAGAAGGGCCTCAAGTGCGTGCATTTTGAGATTTAGACTTCTGGCATTGAGCAGCATTACCCTCAGTTTCTTCCCATTTTTGTTTTCTAGGGTGGTAGGTTTAGAATTTGAGCCTTGCCTAAAAAGGCACTATGGGGGTGGCAAGAGCCTTAGCCAATATCCGGAATCCCAGGGGTGACAGGTGCAAGCCGTCCCTTGCGAAGCAGCGTGGCTTGTCAAGCATGTCATCCCAGGCAGACAGACACTGGATCCCCTTTGAATGACACCAGACATTAAGCCAATTGTTAAAGCTGATCATCTTGTCTCTATATTGTGGCATCATTCTTGGTGAAGGAAGGATACTGCTCAGGGTTAGGGTCATACCTGCCTGGGCTACATAATCAGAGAGCTCCTCTATGTCTCTTTTCATGTAGTCCAGGGAGGTGCGTCTCAGGTCGTTCACACCAGCATGGACAATGACTGTGTCATATTTGTACTTGCCGTGGAGTGACCCAAGTGCTTGTG